>NW_021604622.1:14030829-14049758 GCF_004785775.1 Grammomys surdaster
ACAGCAAAGATTTTTGTGATCAAAAGCATTCACACTTATATTTGCATCGAAGATATTTTTCTCCTTGCAGGACAGATTTTATACAATGTATTGTACATAATTTCCAACTAAAAAAATCTTTATGAATAAATAATGAAGAATGAATGTTACAAGTTTAAGCATCTGCTTGTTTTACATAATGCAGTTTATGAGATTCATTTCTGTTATTATATGCATCAGAAGTATTTTCTAATTTTATTCCATATATTATTCAATTATATAGACTAACTACAACCACCCTATTTAATTATTGTGAAGCTTTTGGATTGTTTCCAGTTTGGGTCTTCTCTCCAATAATTTGCTATAAGTAATAATTTATGACTTTCTTTTGAACTATGCATTTACTTGAGCAAAGAAATAAACGGAATTGCAAGTCTTTGTGGTAGCTTCATGCAGAATATTTCAGAAATGTGCTTTAACTATAACTTTGTAACCACTTCATACCAATTATCTCAAAGTTTAATTAATTTCCATGAGTGAATATGTACCTAATTGGCATTAAATGTGAACTTCTTGGTCAAGTACTGGTTTTAAAGATAATTTTATATGTAAGTAAATGTGCATTCTCATATATAGGTAAATTTATATAGTTTGTCAGACACATGTTTTTTGATAAAATGATAATCAATTTTCACATACACTTTGTATTAGTTATCACTTTTATGTTCTGAAAAAAGATATCATCTCTCATGAAGCATCATTGATAGTCTTCTATTTTGTTCTGAAAACCAGGATGTGTAATTAATACATATTAATAAAACACATAAAGATAGAAATAGGTGAACTGATAATGTTTATCATGTTTTGTGTATATGATGTTATATCATTAATATATTTAAAAGCTTTTTAAAATTAATAATATCTGAATATATATATGTATATACATATATACACATATATATATATATATATATAAATATATATATATATATTCCATTAAAATAGATTCCTAATTTGGAATCTCTTGAAAAAGGCATCTACTGTTTTCTTTTTCAATAATTTATCTTTACATCTTTACATCCAAATATTCTTTACATCTTGGTTGCATCTCCTCTCCCTCCACTCCAACCAGTCTTCCCTCCCAAGCCCATCCCTGAATTACTTCTTCCTCATCTCTTAGCAGAAGGGGAAGCCCCCTTTTTAGTACCATGTACCCAGGGACACTAAATAACAGCAGAAATGAGTGCATCCTCTCACACTGAGGTCAATCAGGCAGTTCAGCTTTGGAAGGGGATCCAATGGCAGGCAACTAAGTCAGGAATAGCTCCCGATTTAATTGTTAGGGACCCACTTGAAGACCAAGCATCACATCTGCTACAAATGAGTAGGTTCCAACCACTGCATGCTCTTCGGTTGGTGGGTCCATCTCTGTAACCCCAAATGGGCATAAGTTTGTTGACTTTGAATGTTTCTTGTGGTGTCAATGACCCTTCTGGCTCCCTCAATCCTATCTCTGAATGTGATTCCAGCAGTTGCAGGATGAAGCCTCTCAGTAGACATTAATGATAGGCTCCTTTCTCCAAGGCTAGCAGAATATCACTAATAGCATTAGAATTGGGTCTCTCCCATAGGATTAGTAGCTAGTTGGGCCAGTCATTGGTTGACTATTCCCTCAATCTCTGCTCCGTCTTTATCTGTACACATCTTGTAAGCAGTACAATTTTTGGATAGAATGTTTGTGGGGGAGTTGATATCCTTCTCTCTCCACAGCAAGTTTGGCCTGGCTAAAGGAGGTATCCAATTCATTCTAAGTATCTTCAGCTGTTTGGAGTTACTCCCATAGACACCCAGAAGCCTCCCTCATCCCAGGTTTCCAACTAGGCTGAGGACTCTCCCCACAGCAATTACTTTTCTCTCTCCCAGTCCTATCCCAACTTTCTCCTCAAACTTAATCACCATTCCAGTTCTTCTCCTCACCCTTCTCCAACCAAGTCCCTACCCTCCACCCACCTCCATTGGGATCTCTTTTTACTTAGTTCCTCTGGGTTCATGCATTATAGCATGGTTATCCTGTATATCTGGCTAATATCTACTTATAATTGAGTACATATGATGTGTTTCTTTCTGGGTCTGAATTACCTCACTCAGGATGATATTTCTAGTTCTTCAGTTGAGAGATATCTAGGTTGTTTCCAATTTCTGACTAGTATGAATAAAGCTACTATGAACGTAGTTGAGCAAGTGGCCTTGTGGTATACTGAGGCATCTTTTGGGTATATGCCCAGAAGTGGTATAACTAAGTCTTGAGGTAGAACTATTCCAATTTTCTGAGAAACTGCTAAATTGATTTCCAAAGTGGTTGCACAAGTTTGCATACCAACAACAATAGAGGAGTGTTTCCATTGTTTTATTCCCACAGAAAAGAATTAGGAGAATTTGTATAGCTTAGCTACAGTACATTGCCTATTCAAAGTCTACATAATGTACAAGATAAAATTAATTCATCATATTATAAAATGTGCTTTGTTTTGGATAAAATATTTTTTAAAAGACAAATTTAGGGAATATGTTATTAATCACATAATATACTTTTACCTTCAAATAATTGGTTTCTAGTTTCTAAACCAATAATTTTAGAAAATATATGATTTTTAAATCAATAATTTTTCTATAGAAGACTAAGGTACATGGATATTTCAAGTTTAAATTGAAATCCTAAGCACTCATTTATATCAGATGATACATTATCCTATACTTCTTTAAATAATTTAAAATTATCTACCCTGCATTCTTCATAATATAAAGCCATGGTTTATTTGTTTTATTTCCCACATGGCTCATTTATTTACAAAACTATAATAGTTTTGTCTTCTTGATTTCCATAACATAAGTTCACAAAATGTCTTTTGGGAAATTAATATGGAACTAAATTTAAACTACATTTATTATTGTGGTAAGTGATCAGCCTCAAGGCTGATTAACAATGGGCTGTTTTATTTGCCTGTATTCTTAATGAAATGTAATAAAATTGCTATGGTTAACTAGAGAGAGGAACTACCACCCAGTTGCTTGTTAAAGCATTCATTTATTATTGGTAACGGCTGCTTTATCACCACATAGTTGCTGTTGTCATTGGGTATTGGCTTGGGAGGTCACTCTGGTGCCTTTATTCCTCATGACTCTTAGCTTCTTCTAGTATACCTTATGATGATGTAAAGAATATTAAAATAGAAGAGCCTTTTGCAATTAGTATTTGATTAATATACCACTTAAATAAGCAGACAACTATGTAAGTGACCAAGTTGAAATCCTGGTATTCCACTCACATAGAAGTCATAAGAAAGTGTCGGTATAGGCAGTGAATTAAGATACCAAGAAACACACACACACGCACACACACATACACACACACACACACACACCAGAGAGAGCGAGAGAGAGAGAGAGAGAGAGAGCGAGTGAGAGAGAGAGAGACAGAGACAAAGAGAGACAGAGAGACAGAGAGACAGAGACAGAGAGACAGAAAGAGAGACAGAGAGAAATGAAGTATTCTTATTCAAAGTTGTTTTTATTTTTTCTATGTGTTGATTAACATTCATTATGTATATATTTTAGAAATATTATAATATACGTGTTTGAGATAGTTGCTATCCTTCCTCAATATGAATGACAAAAATTCAGTTAAAAGTGATAGTCAGTATTGTCAACTTTACAGCACTTAGAATGAATTGAGATATAAGCTTCTTGATATATCTGTTGGGGAATAACTTTTTTATGTAAACTGATGTATGGCAGAATGTCTCAATTATTGAGACACCCTGAACTGTATTAAATGGGAGTAAAAGAGCTGAGTAGTAGCATACTTCCAGCTGCCAGTCTAGTCTTCTGACTGGATATATATTATGACCGCTTGCTTCATTCTCCCGCTCCTTTAGATTTCTCATCATGAGAACATGACTCATAACACTGAGCAGAATACATTTTTCTCTATTGAGATTATTTGGTCAGAATATTTTATTTCAGGAAATACAATTTAAAAATAGGGAATAAAACAGAAGAGTTCTCAAAAGATGAAATTCAAATGCCTGTGAAACATTTCCTAAACTGTTCAACATACTCAGCTATTTGGGAAATGTAAATTAAAACTACCTTGAATTATCATCTTAGCGTAATCAGAATGACAATGATCATAAAGAAAAGTCAGCCCATTCTGGGGACTCTGTAATGAATGTGAGATACTTATTCATTGCTGATGGAAATGGGAACAAACTAGAAATGTTTTAATTTTGTATCCTCATTGTAGGACAATCAAAACAATATTAAAATTACCAAATTTGAAGCCTGAGATCTAGTTCAAAGGCTTGTCTAGCAAAACATGCTTACTAGTAAAATAGTAGAAATAACATCACAAGTGGAAGCAGATATATTTTTGATTGAAGACATGATCTACAATTTGAATTCTACACCTAGCATAAAAATAGGGTCAAAAACTTACTAATGCACTCCTAACACCATGGTGTTAAACCAACTCTAATTAATTAAGTGTTAAACACTTGATGCTATAGCCTTCAATTAATCTATCACTTTATGATAGATCCATCAATTCTTTAACCTTTCAACCCAAATAAGAGAAGCAATCTTTGGGACTAGATGACAATTAGTTAAGACATTAACAATTAGTTAAGATATACAGGCTAATTGTCAAGAGACAGCACAGTCCTAAACAAAATATTTCTAGCACACTTAGTCCTTGAAGGCCCAAAGTTCATTGTATAAGAGAGGACTGAAGACTTCAAGAGCCATAAATAGTGTGTGATTATCAGCAAAAGAACTGTTTTTTTTTTTTTTCATTTTTCCCTTTCATTGAAAATAGATTCTTGCTCTTGACATCATGCTGTAGCTGTGCCCTCTCTCCTGCTCCCCTTTCTCCCCATTCCCCTTCCCTTCTCTCTCCAGTGCTCATGGCCAGACTCTACTCCTCTACTCTGTCTCTACTACTTTCTCAAACCCCCTTCTCATTTTGTGAATAAACTCTATTCTATACTATAAAAAGAAAAGAAAAGAAAAGAAAAGAAAAGAAAAGAAAAGAAAAGAAAGTAGCTTCTTTTCTCATACTGTGTATTCTGATTTCAATTTCTCTTTCCTCTACTCCTCTCTGTTCCTGACTACTTCTCTTTCCACCAGATTGGCTTCTTTTCTGTGTCTCATTAGAAAAGAACAGGATTCTAAGGGATAATAATAAAATATAACAAAGTCGAGCCTCATAAGATAAAACAAAAGCTATCACATGGACGTTGAATAAAGGAAACCAACAGAAAGACTAGAGCCCCTATGAGGCACAGGAATCAAAAACTCATTCATTCACTCACTCCATAATTCCACAAAAACACCAAACTGATAGCAATCACATATATCCTGAGGACTTGATGCATGTTGTTTCAGTCTCTGAGAGCTTATATGAGCTGTGTTCATTTTATTTACATGGTTTTATTTTCTTAGAGTCTCCTATTCCTTCTGGCTCTTACACTATGTATATTAGCTTGGTTAGCAGTTCTGTAACAGTTACTATTCACATATCAGTCAAAATTTACCATATTTATCTTTTGGGGTCTGAATTTTCTGACTCAGGATGATTGTTTTTTCTATTGTCATTTGTCTGCATACAATGTAAGTATTTTCTATCAATGATTTGATTAGTAAAGTAATTGCCTCCCTAACTTTGAACAGTAAGAGTCAATATTTTACTCATAAAATTTTTTAAGCTTCTAAAGGTAATAGCCTTTCATAGCAAAGTACAAAAATTATTTTTTTCATTTCTTAAAATTAGTATGGATTTCACATTTAGACTACACTTATTTCTGTTTTTCTTAGCTATATGATCATGTTAGAATGTCTGTTTTAGTTCATTCTCAATAATGTAATATTTGTTTGCTTGATAAATAATAGGTTCACATTTTGGCAATTCAAGGATCAATTAGATTTATGCCAAACTCAGACACTGAAAATTGAAATGTACAAAATGCATTCCAGGCACAACTCCTTTGACCTATAATTGTGTCCTTTCTGTAAGATGTGCTAGGGCATTGGTGGCACAAATCTTATGGTAGTAACCAAAAAACTATCCGATTTGCCTTAAGGCTCATTGCTTGAGATGAAAGCCATATCTGATACTGCTTGGATAAAAATTAAATAAAAATTAGGTAGCACAAGAGCCTTGGGTAAAACTAATGACCAAATATTCGTCTTAAAAAAATGTGTCATACATAAGTGACTTATTAAGCCATTATAGAACCTTTATCCTTCTGCAAATGGAAACAAATACAGAAATACAGAGACCCCAAATCAACCATTATGTGGAAAGTGTTAGTTGTTGGAACACACAGACCCAAATGGAATCTATCAATTTCTCCCTAGGGTTCAGAGAACTCCAAGGGAACATGAAGAAGAAAGTTCAAGAGACTGAGACTATAGAGTACACTAAGAAGAAAAGGCCTTTTAAGTCACTTTAGAGTTGTTATGATCATTGTATATGAACATGTACATCTGTGATTCTCATGCCTTCTCTGGGATATTTTTTTCTTCTGTTAGTTTGTTTTGGCCAACTCTAGAGTGAAAGATTTTGTTTCATTATATTTTACTTCATTGTATTTTATTATTTTCCATAAAAATACTGTCCTTCTCTAATGAGAGACAGAAAAGGAGTGGATCTGGATGGGAGGGGAAGTGAAGAGGAATTAAGAGGAGTAGAGAGAGAAGAAACAATATCAGAGTACATTTTATGAGAAATGAATCTATTTTCAATGAAAGGAAAATAAAAGTCCCATAATAGAGGCAGAAGCAACAATTTGAATGTAACTACTAAATTTCTTCATGGTAGAAACTTATTCCTCAAATTTGGTATCCATTGAGCTTTGAAGTGGAGCTTTAGATGTTATTGAAGAAGAACCTTCAGTAAGAGAGGATGTACCTAATCCTCAAGAGACTTGAGACCTCAGGGAATGGGGAGGTCTAGTGGGGTGGGGGTGGCATTGGGAACCTCCTTTTCTAGACTCTGGAAGGGAAGTGGGATGGGGAGTGGTCAGTGGGCTGACCAGGAGGGGAATGCCGAATGGACTGTGAAAAAGAAGATTAAAGAATAATAATTGCAAAAAAAATCATGAAGTTATCATCATCAACAACAACAAAAGAATAGAAGCAGGGGGAGGGGGATGGACTAGGTGGTTTCTTGGGGTGGAGAACCAGAAAATCAGATAACATTTGAAATGTAAAGAAAGAACACTATCAAAACTGACTAGAATGTTTGATGATAAAAATAGGTTTGACAGGTGCTAAGCTCAGGAGTAGGTGGCCAGCACAAAATTTGTATGTTTTTTGGGGGTAGGGCTTTTGTTTTTGACATTTTTTTGTCCTACTGATACTTTGTTTTTTTGATTTTTCAGTTTTGTTTATTTATTTATTTATTTATTGTTTTTATTGAAAGAGACAGACAGTGATTGTGAAGTTGGGTAAATAGGGTAGGAAGGAGCTAGGAGGAGTTGGGGAACTGAAATGATCAAAATGTATGTAATTTTTTAAAATAAAAAATATAAATCTCATTTGATGTAGCTATCCCACCTCCTTCTATGACACCTTAAAGTTAACAAAAGTCATTTAGGGCTGTATTAGAGGAAAAATTACATCTCTGTTATTTTGTTCATGTTTGTTAGTGAACTCAATCTTATTCTAACAAATCTCTGTTGATTAGAATAGGTATGGCCCCATAGATAGTTTCATGTGTTTAAATGCTTAGTCATAGGGTGAGGCACTATTAGGAAGTGTGGCCTTGTTGGAGTATGTGTGGCCTTGTTGGAGGAAGTGTATCACTTGAGGAGGGCTTTGAGATCTCATACGTATACTCAAACTCTACCCAGCGGGGGAAATATAGTTTCATCCTTGCTGCCTGTGGATCAAATGTAGAACTCTCAACTGTTACAACACCATATGGGCCTACACACTACCATGCTTCCCACCCTGATAATAATCAATTAACCTCTAATACTGTAAGCCAGCCCCAACTAAATGTTTTAAGTGCCTTTATCAGAGTTACCTTGGTCAAGAATGACAAGCAATAAAACCAAACAAGGATGAAATCTGAATGTACTTTGCTGGGAGCTTGATAACGTTATTCTGTATTCAGATGGAAGAATGGAAGACAAAGTGTATTCACAGCATCTTAAAGGACAATGAAGAAAATTAGATGAGGCATCAGGTTTTTCAGTCCAACAGGATTCAATGCTTATATATGATCATTGTTTAACCAGTGGATTTTGATATTAGATTTTGGGACTAGGTCAAATTGAAGAAAACACTTCATCAATAGGCCTATATTTATTTAAAACTGTTGGCATGGTTTGAATATCCTAGGCCCAGAGAGTGGTACTTTTTGGAGGTGTGATCTTGTTGGAATATGTGTATCACTGTGGACATAGGTATTAAGACCTCCCATTCTAGCTGTCTGAAAGTCAGTATTCTGCTAGCAGTCTTCATATATATATATATATATATATATATATATATATATATATATATATGTATCAACTCTGCCTGTACCATGTGTGTCTTGAACACTGCTATGCTCTTGATGATGATGGACTGAACCTCTGAACCTGTAAGCCAGATCCAATTAAATGTTGTACTTTATAAGAAAAACGAAACAAAAAAAGAAAACTTCCAATAATAATAAAAAATAATAGGGAAGATTATAAGAGTATTGCTAAAATAACATTAGACAACAGGAAAATGTGGAGTTTCTATTGCTATGGACTTCTAAAATGGAATAATATGGAAAAATAGGCTAGATAATCCTAAATATCTACATACTAAATAATCCTTGCTATATTATAAACTATTATGTATGTGGCATTCAGTTATAGCAAAATAAACAGGCTAACATGTACTAAAACATACAAATATTCTTTCAAAACTTTGTAAACTTTGTGATGGGTTAATTTTTGTAGCTTTCAGGTTTACCTCATAAATGTTGATTTTTGAAGCTTTAAATAATGGCTTCTCTTTTCATTAGAGTGATAACTCGTCCATGTCTTGTACTTTTTAATCAACATTTTATTGACAATTCTAGATAAATATCTCTCAAGTTGCCCTATTCAAAAACTACTGACTCCATCCAGATTTTTGTCATTTTGATGTCTACACTACCATACTCAGGTTAACTCTACACCCAAAAGAATGTAATCAGTGTCACAAATAACGTTCTCTAATTAATTTCCCCCTATTAATTTTACTACTTACATGATTGAGCTTTATCTTTTTAATGGTATATTTTACACATTCTGCTCTTTAGTGTCCCTAATATTTCCGTTGAATTATCATTCATTCTAATTCAATTTTGAAGAGAAAAAAATATTTTTTTCATGAACAGAAAAGAAAATAAAAATCTGCTGTGTTGTAGATTTTAAGTTTTGCCTGAACTTCACAAAGATATGTAATAGTCAAGGAGTATATATTTTTAAAGTGCTATTTTTAATATATATCATGTCCTAGTATCTATATATAGCAATATGCTTCCCAAAGTTTATAAAAAAATGTTCAACTAAACAAAAAATAGAATCATTTAGTTAATGTAGTTAATAGTGGTGCTCCAATTTCAAATGGGTTTCTTCAATATAAATAGTAAAAAATGATACCTCTTTATATATTCAAATATACAAGCTTGTTGTATCAATCACTTTATTATCATAAAACCATAGCATTCCTAAAACCATACCTCTAGGTCATAACTGTATGAATTCTATGTTGAATCATTGCTCAAATATAACTTATATAAACTGTAATCTATGTATGTAATGTTTTATATTAGGGTTACAGTTTTCCCATTATTTCCCAACTGATTGAACTTAATTCGGAGTACATCTTTGAAAAATACTTATCAAACTGTTATCAGTGGATTTTTTAATATTAGAGTTGTTTTTATACTTACATATTCATATTACATGTCCTATGAAATTATTACATTCTGTTTACACGAATGTTAAAGAAATGCCAAATATCAGTAGTTTGTTTCCATATTTAAGAGCAGTATAATCACTGTGTCTTTGATGAATCACAGTTATTCATAAGAACTTTTGACAAATATTATTGGCTATCAAGAGACACATAAAAGCTTTTACATGGGTTTATAAAGATGAAATTACAGAAGAAGAAAGTAGAAAAGTTACTTTGCCTCATGCTAAATGCTGTGTTCATTTTGTTACCTGTGTGATGAATGAAGCAGTGATCTCACCAGAAGGTGAGGATCCAAGGCCTTCTAGGTGTTGTTCTTCTTTTATGATAAAAAACAAATGCTTTCATCTTTGTAAATATAGAAATAAATTGTTCCTCTTTTGTCAAAGGAAATAACATAACTTAAAGGGTACAAGACAAAATTTTAAAAAAATACCATTGAAAACATAATACACAAATAATGTTAAAGAAAAGCCAATTCATATGTTCAATATTACAGAAAACTCTATTATAGCATAGTATTTCAAATTAAATATTGCATGAATTTCAGTTTCCCATAAAGTTAATGATACTTATGTGTTTTACTATTTGGGGCCACATAATAATGTAGTAGATTACAATTAATTGGAGTGATGATTACAATAATGAATTATTTTAGTTTGATATTGACCACATTAAACAAAGCATGCATATATATATATATATATATATATATATATATATATATATATATATAGAGAGAGAGAGAGAGAGAGAGAGAGTACTGACATATCTATCAGGTTCATTTTTCTGTAGTTTCTTTAAAAAGAATCTTGGGTCTGGGGAGATGGCTCAGTGTTTAGACTACTCAGACTTCAGTCATGGTTATTAGATTTTGCATTCAGCATCTATTTAACAAAACTGAAGTCCAGTGAAGTTCTGTTCCAAATTTTAAGAATTTGATGACATATATGAGCTCTGCATATGAACTCATAGTTCCTCATATACTCATACACACACACACACACAAAAGATGCATATTCAAAACAGAGTCAGATATACATAAAGTATTATAATCCAATATTCCTACAATTCAAAAAATTACAATAAATAACTAAAAGGATAATGAAATTATTCATAATATTGCTAACAAGCCATTTGAGTAATTTTGTATACATTATTTTTAAAGACAATATATTGCTATTATATGAGATAATCTATCTGATATCCAAGTCAATGAACTTAAACAAATACTGAAAGACAAGTTCATTGAAAACTTCATATCATAACTTCTGGTTCAAATTACATATTATTAATTCTCCTAGGAATCATTATTAGGGGTGATGATTTACATGGAATGAGTTCACTAGTTCATGTAAATGGTGATAAGATTATTATTGAACAATCACAAAAAAATTGAACGAGTGTGAAAGGTTACAGGGAGCTCAGCATTTTAAAGGAATGTATATATTGTATTAGGTTTAGTCTGAAGTTATACATGATAGTGCCCAGCTAACCTCAGTTAATGGCAATTCCCAGAACTGAAAGCAGATGAATTAGTATTCAATATTCCTGAAGGTTACAGTGTTGAAGGAAAGGGTTTTAGTGCATGCCTTAATGGCAAATAAGTCAACATTAGTGAGCAAATGATACAGGTCTAAAATCCAGTGCCAGACATCATTAATCTAATGAGTTTAAAACCTTGTTGTACTTATTTTAGGGTATTGCCATTTGCAAAACTAAGTCATCAATTTTCAATCCCATTTTTTATATACTTGTAGGCCCACTGAACTGCTACATTCCAAATTTCTTCATGATAAAATAAGTTTAATTGTAATGTGGAACATAATTGAAGAGAATAGTAGTAAAAACCCAAAATTAAGATGATTACAAGTTTGCAGAGAACACAGCATTTGAAGAAATCAATAGGTATTTGACCATGATTCATAATCATAATCATTTAGTTTAATACCTATATTTACTACAAATGTAAGCAAACATTCTTATAATCTTTCAGCTGATGAGAACCATATATAAATTTATAATATATAATACACAATGATTATTTTCTAGTTTAAGGAGAAGTCTTGTGTTGGTCTTCATTAAACATTTGAGGTAGAATATATCATGTTCCTATGTATATGGAATTTATATCTGTAAAGAGAGGAACATTATGTCTAGTTTGTATTTACAACTATGCCACCGTCAGACATGGGTCCTTTTCATTTTCATTTAGTCAAATTTCAGTACTAATTTTCTACTCACCATTTCATGGAAGTGAAAAAAAAAACAAACCCTGAACTCTGGCATATAGAGGAGTGTTTACAAAAGCATATAATCTCAGAGCTAGAGACTTTGTGACAGGAGAATGTTTGGTTCTTGCTGACCAACAAAATAGCCACTTAGTAGGATTCAAATAAAATAAAAGGAAAGACAGAAAAACAAATGTTTAAGATGAAAGGCATTTGGTTTCTAGTGGCAAGACACTGGCATCTTTGGGTATGCAAGCACAAACTTGTTTCAGAGGTGAGACTCTTCTACTTAATCAAATATATGAAGAGATTAAATTTTTTTCAAATGGTTATGTACCCAAGCCTATGTTAAAGGAGATATTTGTCATAATATTTTATTAAAACTTACCATGTAAATGAATATCTTATTTTATTGACTGTTTTAAAAATATTAATAGTTACTCAGCTTTTTTGATATTTTTCTTGGTACTCATTACATTTTTGCACCCTGTTGTTCATTCAGGCTATGAACATATATCTTTCAGGTATAAATAAGGCATCAGTCAGGTCTACAGTCACTAAAATATTTCAGTTGATTTGTGTCATATTTCACTCCTGCACTTATAATGTACACTAAACAGTTATTGAACATGTAAATAATTATGATATTAACAGCTGGCAAAGAATATGAAAACATAATTGTTAAATAGAATATTAGAAATCTAAGTAATCTAATTGTGTTAGTATGTTGAAACCTGGCAAGTGTGTTATGGGACACTACCAACCAGCTTTTGTTTTATTGCCCTTAGTATTACAGGAACTTGTTCTTCTGAAAAAAAAAAAAAAAGCTTGCAAGTACTGGAAGAAGTGAGTCAGGCTATAAGCAGGAGCAAGAGTGTAGAGGGCTTGATTATTGCTGGTATAACAGCTTTAATTACATTCAATGTTAGCACCATTGTTTTTGTAATTGCTTTGAAACAAGAACTTAAGACAGCTACTTTTGTCAATCATTTAGCAAAAGAAAAAAAAAATGTTACTAATGCGTCCAGTATACAAGAAGATTTAGATAGGCATTTGGAACAATGGACTGATGCTCTTTATCCTATTCAAATTATTGGAAGGAGGTCCAGAGTTTAGGAGTAAGAAGCCATCTCGAGTGTCATGCCAAATAACCATTGAGTTGTGTTACTTCTAAAATTTAGAATGATAGTCATTGTAATTAGGAAGAAGTTTAAAGATACTTAAAGGCTATTTGGTATAATTCTAACACCTCTCTGGATGTTTTAACTTTGCATAGTGAGATTATTCATTTAAAGAATGCTGCTCTGCTGAGATTTGATGCTGCAGATACTGCTGATAAAATTATCCATGGCTTGAGGTTAGTATTTCCATTTTGATCAGGCTTCAAAAATGGCATATATATCTTGATCATACTAACCTCTTTTTGTCCTGAGAATACTTTTTTTCCTGCCCACCATATTAAAGCTTATCTTTAACAACATCAACATGTTGGCTGCCAAAGTACATGACTTGAAATTGAAAATGGACCCCAAGACAGTTATTAATTTAACAGGCTGGCAAGCCAAGGACAGGTAAGATTCTATACAGAGCCTTACCAACCTAAGACATAAGTGCATTGCTTTTGATAGCACACATTCCAAGATGGGTAAGGAAGGCATTCTTGTCAGACCAACCTAAGATAGACTCAGTCTTGCTTATAAAATAAAAAAGAGGAAAATGTGGAAAGCTTTTGGGCTGCTCAGCAGGAATCTAACATTAACCAAGGTCAAGGAAATGGGCTGCTTGGCAGGAATCTAACTTTGGCCAAAGACAAGGAAATGGGCTTCAGGAAAGAATCTGATACTAGATTAGAACAAAGAAATAATTTCAGACTGGAATCTAAATCTTAGGCTGGAACAAAAAAGTAATTTCAGGAAGGAATCTAAATCTTAGTCTAGAACAAAGAAGTAGGCTTCAGGCATGAAATTGACTTTGGGCTAGGACAGGGAATTTGGCTCAGATATTTTGGTCATCCTGATAAACCCTTAGAAACAGTGATTATGGGAGTGATGATGGGCCTTTTGTTTACTGTCCCTGCTTGTTCTTTGACTATTTGTGTTTTTGTCTTACTTGTTCCTTGACTGTTTGTATCTATTGTATTGTTGTACCTTAACCTAGAACTGACTTTAATACTTGCATGTAATTAAAGTGGTATAAAAGCAAAAAGGAGGAGAGGGAATGGAATAGAGTTTTCTCTGCAGAGAATGGGGAAATGGGATGACATCTGAAATTTAAATAATTAAAATATCCAATAAAAATTTTAAAAAAATCAAAGTGAAATGAGAAGAAAATACTGAATTGATTTGAATCCTAGAGTTTTGTCACATACATTCTATTTGCTCACCTGTTAAAAGTTTTATCTCAGTCATTCAGGTTTGTTGTAGAGACCATTCACAATGCATACATGTTCAAAACAACTTCTATGCCTAAGGCTCCAGGAATATTGCAGAAGAGCATGTGGAAAGAAAACCCATCTATACCACTCTTGGGCATATACTCAAAAGATGCACCACCATACCATAAGAACACATATTTCATCATATTCATAGCAGCCTTATTTGTAATAGCCAGAAATTGGAAACAACCCAGATGTTCTATAAGAGAAGAATGGATTCAGAAATGTGGTTCATTTATACAATGTAATGATATTCTGTTATTAAAAATGAGGACACCATGAACTTTGCACATAAATGCATGGAACTAGAAAATATCATCCTGTGGTAACTCAGACACAAAAGGACATGCATGGTATGTACTCACTGATAAGTGGATATTAGCCAAAGGGTACAGAATACCTAAGATACAACCTTTAGACATAAGAAGTGTAACAAGCAGAAATGTCCAAGTGAGGAGGCTTCAATCCCACTTACAAGGGAGAAGAAAATAATCTTAGTCAGGGGAGGGAGGGACCTGGTTGGGAGAGGGATGCAGAGGGGAAGAGAACAGGATCAGATATAAGGGAGAGGGGACAGGAGAGAAACCCAGATGGCCAAGAGAATAAATGAAAATAAGCAGCCTTGGGGAATGGAAGGTCTGGGGACCCTCTAGAGAGTACTAGAGACCCAGGATGTAAGACACTCTCCGTATTCATTGGAAGTGACCTTATTCAAAATGTCAAACACTGGTGAAAGAGAACTCAGAGTGGAACTCCAGTAGATAGACAGGACCGCAAGTGCAGGTAAGGTTTACTAAACCACAGTTAAAATTCCTGACGCAGAACTGTTCCTGTCTAAAGGAATTACAGGGACAAAAATGGAGAAGATACTGAAGGAAAGGAGATCTAATGACCAGCCCTACATGAGATCCATCTCATTGGGGGAGGGCACCAAGGTGTGATATTACAATGCTATGATGTGGCATGGCTGTCCTCTGGAAGACCCTAGCAGCAGTTGACTGAGACAGTAGCAGATGCTTACACACAACCATTGGACTGAAATCATGGACCCTTATGGTAAGGATTGAAGAAGCTGAAAAGGAGAACAATCCTATAGGAAAATCAGCAGTCTCAACTAACCCAGATCCCAGGAAGCTTGCAGAGAATTGAGTCACCAACCAAGAGCAAACAGAGGTTGGTCCGAGGGACCTGGCACACATGTAGCAGAAGTCTACTTGTTCTGGCCTTAGTGGGGGAAGAACCTTAAAGCCCCAGGGCAAGTCAGGGCCCGTTAGGGGTGGGGGGAGAGGTCCCTCTTGGAGGCAAGGGGAAGAATGAGTGGGACGAGGAATCGTGGGACGGGTGACTGAAGTGGGGACAATGAATAGAATGTTACTAAAATCATTTAGATTAAAAAAAATGCTAGAGGATCAGAAAGTTTGCTATGAGATTGTGCCATATGGTAATGTAAAAGCTACAGACAGTAAAGTTTGACCAAAGTGATTACCTAAATGTGAGCTTAGTAAGGCTAAGGGAGTGAGGAAGAACTACAGAAACTAAGAAAGGTGAAGAGCAGAAAAATAGTTTTTCCAGGAAAAAGCACACCAGTTAAGTTTAAGTACCAAATATCTGGAAAGCATACAGATTACTAACATTATAGAATCTGAGCAAGTTATATATAGAGATATATTTACCTATAGGTATACTTATGTACACATAACAAGTATTAATGAAAAATAAAAGAAGCCATGAGTTTGAAAGAGATTAAGGAGTCCCTTATGAGTTCGGAGATACAGAGGGAGAGATGATATAATTATATTACAATCAAAACTAGACTAAAAAACTCATGAAAATCCAAGAGTTAACCCCCTCACTAGGCACTGGAAAGATGTAAAGATTCTTTCAGAATAAGAAAGCATGCAACCAAACCTCCTACTTGATGTCATAGGTGAGGGTTGTTTTATGCTAACAAATCAGGAGTTATTAAAGAAACTGCTGGTGGGAGAGAATGACATCCTAAGAAAATGATAAGAAAAATGTAATTCAAGTAGTTCTAGGTACCATTAAACCCTGTCTCAAGACTCTGCCCATTGCTAGATGGCACTATGTTTCTCTTTTTTATAAGGTGGGAGTTCTTTAAATATGTCCAACAAAGGAGTGCCTCACTTACGAATCTAAGGACCCAGTGTTTATCCTTTAATAAGAGTCAGGAGTTTGAATATAATTAAAAGAAATGAGGAACAAACTGACTTAAATTTGCTTACAAAGAAATGTAATCTCCCTTTTTCTGAAGAATAGTGCTGGTAAGATGCTTTTAGAGATCAAAAGTTCCTTCCTTTTTAGCTGGAGGGGATTGCTGCAAAACGTAAAATCATCAGCCTGTATTTATCCTGTTGTGATTGGAGTATTTCAACTATATATGATGAACAGTGTCTTGTATTTAGGTAGAATTCTTACTGGGAGGAACCTGCTTTTGGTCATTGGCTTAAATAAAAGACTAAATTATTAATTACTTTAAGAAGTATTTAGCATCCATTACACCATGAGTTCAGCTCTCAGTACAGTAAAAATATTTCAAATATCAATATCTGTACAAACAACTAAAAATCACCATTCAATGAATAATAAGGTCCTCTTAGTTTGTGAACATAAATGAAGCCCAAATGTTCTGCAGGTTTTCTATCTGGCTTAGAGTAGCCACGGTCTTCTTACAAGAAAACATTCTTTTGTCTCAAACTAGTTTTTAGGGCCCCCAACCAAAAATAACAATTCCATACATAGTGACATAAATAATTAGTCATCTTTCCAGCATGAGATTATACAATGCCTTCTAATGGTGCTGATGAGTAAAAAATCCTTGTTGGCTTGTAGTTAAGTCTAGCCCATTCATAAATCACTCTATTACCAATACCTTACAACAAAATTACTTTTAATGTTTGTCTTTTATTAGAAAATATATATTTTATCCATAAATACATTGGAATGACTCAGTCCCACCAAAGCATTTTTTTTCTAAAATTTTAAGAATTGTCTTGTTTTACAGTCCTTTAAATATCAAAATTAATTTCAGTATTATAATCATATATTTTATGGCTATTGTGAATGAACAAATATTGCTCATTCTAAGACATTTTTGAAGAGGCATATTATTTGATAAAGTTACCTCAGTGTGTTGGACCCATAAGACTTTCACTGTGGTAAGGATTGTAAACACCTCCTAAAGCCCCATGTGCCAAAGGGTTGGTCTCCAGTGAATGATATCATTAGAACCTTTAAAAGTTAGATTCAGGCATGGTGACATTAGGCCAATTGGGGAATATTCTGAAAGAGATGCTGAGATACTAATTCCTCTGCTTCTCATTTTCAGACTCAGCCTTACAGTCATCATTTGCCACTCATGTCAACTATTAACATATGTTGCTGCTATAGGATGAAAAAATAGGCTCTACCTATAACAACTTTTCAAACCTGATGAATTATAAGTCAAAATTGTCCTTTGTTCTTTGTAAGATGGTTTTCATAGATACTTGTTGTATAAGTAGAAATCTGACTAACATATCCCACTTGTGGCCCTTCTCAAGAAACAAACAATTATTAATGATAATTTGGATTTCTGTGTCATATTTATGCACACTGTCTTCAATGATGAGTTCTATCTTCTATGACCTAGGAATCTCATCCATATGTAAAGTTGAAAATATGAAGCTCTGATGAACTAGTGAAGTGGCAAAAAGGTGCCTCCTCTTATTTCCAGGCATATAATCTTAGCACTACCAGTAAAGTCACAGTAACACTGAGCTCACATGTTCAAAAGTTCATCAATCTTTGTACTGTGTGATCTGAACATCATGAGATGAAAGACCCCTATATAAAGGCAATGGTTTGTTAGTAGATGCTCCTTCACTTGCTATGTCCAGATTTTGTAAGGAGAATGTTGGAGCAACAATAAGCAAGAAAACATTTTGTTTTCATCTGTCATTACTGCTTACTGAGCATGTGGTGACACTGATGGCATCACTTCATTTTCTTTACTGAAAATTGTCATAGTATTTTCAGATTAATACTTGCACTGACTTTCTCTTGATGATAAAGAAAAACTAGCAATATGGTAACTATGTGGAAACATGTCACAAGATTACATTATGAAGTCACAACCCATTTTTACATCTTAGCCCATAGTAATTGTCAATATCCAATAGGTCAAAACCAAGGATTTTTGATGAAGGGAGAAAAGTATAGAATGTTTTGAAATACTGTGATCCCATTTTTTTTGTTCCTAACAATATTCTCTCTCTCTCTCTCTCTAT
>NW_021604622.1:14049858-14108295 GCF_004785775.1 Grammomys surdaster
GTGTGTGTGTGTGTTATATTCGCTTTGAAAACAAGATTGCTTTAAAACTTTCAAAATCATCTCACCTCTTGAATTATCCAGTCTGTCTCTGAGTAGGTACGTGTGTATGAGCAATGGTCCTTTAGGAAGCCAGAAGAAACTGTACAATAGAAGATGCTGAGGAAGAAAGCGACCCTGTAGGAGGACAAGCATTCTCAGCTACCCTGGATGCCTGTGATCTCTCAGACACTGGGGCACCAACTAGGCAGCATACACCAGTTGATATAAGGCCCCCAACACATGAACAGCAGAAGACTGCTAGGTTTGGACTCAGTCAGAGAAAATGCACCTCAAAAGACTGAGGCTCCAGGAAGTGGAGAGGTCTGGTCGGTAGGGGTGGAGCTAGAGAGAGAAGGTATAGGATATATAACAGTCAGAGGGTGGATCAGGAGGGGATAAAATGTGTACTGTAAAAAAAATTAAATATAAAATGAAAAATAAGAGTTAAAGGGAGTTTTTAAGGGTCTTCCTAAAGAAGAGTAAACATTCTTAACCTCAAGCTATATCTCCAAACCCCAAAGAGAATGCTTTTAGACAATCACTGAATTTTTCATCATGAGATTGCTGCAGTGAGAAATACATGAATAAGCATTTCACATAAAATTAGGCATCTCTGCACATTTCTGCATGTCAGTCAAGAGAATGTTTGCGGATTCATCAGAAAAATATATCCCCATGGGTCACATTGTTAGATTGATATCTACTTACTCACAGGTTTTGACTCTTTCCCTACAGGAGGAAGGAAGCTGAGAGAACTTGTTATTCTTATCATGCTTGTGCAATTCCTCCAAAACTACTGTGATTGCTTCAATATAGTCAATTTATAATCTAGTCTCATATAGTTAGTAGCACTGAAATCTTGTAAGCTTAATAAAAACAGTAGATATTGATTGTATTCTCTGTATATATTCTTGAACATAACTCTCTTCAATAAGTTGTTCAGGGGTATTCATGGACTCCCATTCTAATTAACAAAAATTGACAGTGTTTGGATTTATACAATGAAGTTAACTATGAGTATTTATTCTTACTATTATTTCATATCATTTTACAACAAACTTTTATATAGAAAGTAATATAATGCCAAGACACTTTAGAAATTTTATGTACAGGATTTGGTTATCCCAACTGAATTTTTAAGTGGTTCATATAACACAACACATTTTATGAAAGATAAAAATAATAGGAACAAGAGACTATCTTACTCATAGTCACTAAAGTGGCAATTTGTGGTGCCCACATCAAAATCAAAGTGTGCAGGTTCAATTATCTACAAGAATTGCACAGTGTGTCTCTGTGGCTTTAATTAGGTATAACAAATAAGCAGTAATTCTCAGCCATATGAGTGATTTTTTTTCAATTATTTTGCTTTCAACCTTGTCACATTTCTCTCAGAATTCTGTGAGAGACATATTATGCCTATCTAATATTCTTCAAATAATTAATTAGATCTATTAAGGTTACTATACACAAAATAAAATATTTTATAGAAACATTTTAAAATATATGATCTCTGAAAGTTATGCATGATAGTAATATTCACCTGTAATTCTATTACTTGTAAGACGTATGCAAAGAGATGAGGAATTCAAGGTCATTGTCATCTGGAGAGCCAGTTTGTTGCTGCAAAGTCATGTGGGATACTATATCAAAAACAGGATCTTTGTAACTATCCCTTTAAGAAAAATAAAGTAGACTGAGAACAATAAAATATACATCAAATCCGAGGCTCCATAAATGAAATATAATGTTTTCATGTTTAAATTCATGATCAGAATTGTAGAAATGAGCACATTATAGCTCAATGACTTGTTTAGCTCATATGTTCTGATCTGAAATATTTCAAATGTGTCTAGAGAAATCAAAGAGGGAAATAAGTAACCTGCTAGCCTATGATTTTTTAAAGCATACATATTTGTTCTTCTTTTCGAATGATTCAGAACAATTAGGAAAGGATTAGTGTTTTGTTTATAGTGTTTTGATGGATAAATAAATATAATGTTTGTATTTGGTACCTAGTCTAACTTAATAGGCTTTCGTTAGTGACAGAATTTTAGCACTTTGCATAAAGTAAATGAAATGAAGCATTTTCAGGTACTACTTTATGGCACATACAGTAACTTATAATGAGACAACAATTAGACGAGCTCTTACCACTTAGGAAACAGTAAGATCATTGGTTGGTTGCTCTCATAGTGTGTACTATTTTTGAGTGTTGAGTGACAGCTGTAGCTGTTGTCCCTGTGCACCAGGTATGTCCTTCACACACGATATGAAATGTTTTCTAAAGGAGAAATCAGCTTTGATTGGGACTCTCGGGATCCTATGATACAAACTGTAGGTAATAGTCACATAATAAAAACAAAAGTCTGACAGACGTTAGGAGGTAGATGCAGATGTTTGAGTCAACCCATTCCCCATAGATAGACACATTTCTTGAGTTTAATTATTAAAGCAAAAATCACATGAGACTTAGCATATGTTATTATACAACTCAGTGCTTTCTTTATCGACAGGTAAAGAGTAAAGTATTTCTGTGTGCATTGTTAAGAAATTAAATGAACCAAAAGTAGCCCTCACATAGAAAATTTAAAATTACTATTCAATAGGGTATACAGAAATGCCAGAAATTTATACTTTTCTCTCCAAACCAACAAAGATAGCAAACAAGCCTCTCAATAGGAAGAGAAGCCCTTGGTCCTGTGGTGGTTCAATGACCCAGTGTAGGGGAAAGATAGAGCGGGGAGGCAAGAGTAGATGAGTGGGTTGGGGTACCTTGTCACAGAAACAGGGGGAGGGGAGATGAGAGAGGGGGTTCCTGGGGTAACTGTGAAAGGGATTAACATTTGAAATGTAAATAAATAAAATATCCAATTAAAAAAACAAACACTTCCTAAAAATTATTTGCTGGTTACTAGCTGGTTTTGTGTGTCAACTTGACACAAGCTGGAGCTATCATAGAGAAAGAAGTCTTCCTTGAGGAAATGCCTCCATGAGATCTAGCTGTAAGGCATTTTCTCAATTAGTGATCAAGGATGGGAGGGCCCTTTGTGGGTGGTGCCATCCTTGGGCTGGTAGTCCTGGGTTCTGTAAGAAAGCAAGTTGAGCAAGCCAGGAGAAACAAGCCAGTAGGTAACATCCCTCCATGGCCTCTGCATCGGGTCCTGCACCTAATCGGCTTGAGTTTCAGTCCTGACTTCTTTTGGTGATGAATAAACCTTTTCCTCCCCAACTTGCTTCATGGTCATGATGTTTGTGCAGAAGTAGAAAACTAAAACACCTGGTTAATGTTAAAGTATTCAAAATTAAATGTTTTCTTTACTAAACATGTGTAGATGTGCCTCATATGCCTACACAATTACATTACTGAGTCTTAGAATAATAGCCAGTGAACATCCTGTGATTAATATCAGTCTTCCACAATGTGAACGGCAGCATTTCTTAACTGGCTTGAAATACATATTAAATAAAAGTTACTCTCTGCTTTTCACTAAAAAATTCTGTGTTCTCGAGTATGTTTCTTAATCTCAATATCATTTTATATTATCTACTGTAAATGAGGTATGTCAATGACATGCTTATTTGAATGAAAGCAAGAAGGAATATAATCTGGAACATATGTGTTCACAAATAGTTAACATAACTAGGACAAAAATTATACATAGGAATTGTATATACTATAATCACTTCTTATATGAGACATAAAAATTTGAGGGTAGAATTTGCTATTTGGGTGTCATGAAGTTTCATCTGTTCAATGTCTCGGATTCCCCTGTCATTTTTGGCTAACACATCTCTAGTTTTCACAATGACACTCAACTTGGACAGAGACAAAGGTAACTAGACAGAGACATGTTCTTTTCTTTCTTCATATCTTCATATTGGATTTGTGTCATAAAAAGAGTCTTATTACCAGAGATCAAGATGAAATGCTACTCGAACTGTTTCTGAGTCAGGAAAGTTGTTAGAAGCATAGAAACTAAGGCAAGGAATTTCAAAGTGAAATGTACACTAAAAACATTAAGACTCATTAACTCAATATGTACCTTTTAATATGCTGTAAAATGATAATCATCTTGGTAATTGCTGTAATTGCACACAATAATACTCATTGTATTCTATATGAATACAGCATAAGTAAAATAATTGGCAATTTATTTTTGTCATTTAAAATTTTAACTATAGGCTATCACATAAATAGTTATAATTGCACATGCTCATGTTTAACTCTTTAACAAAGTCTTAAAAGTTAAATTGTAAATGAATATAAATTTTACTGCTAAATCTCAGAATTTCCATGATCTAAGTCTGTGTACTAATATGTTTCCAATCCAAGCTTCAAGTCTAAATATGAAATTAATTTAAGCAGGATTTGTCTTTGGTTATCCAATACCAAATACCTGTCTCTGAAACATATATACAAATCACATTATACAAACTGATGAAATTGTAATTACATATTTACGAATATACATACAAATATGTAGCAATAATTAATTAAAGAGTAGACACTGAATTTAAAAGGATATGGAGGACAGTATGGAAATGAGAAATGATGTAATTATACTCTAATATGACAAATATAAAAAGAATATTCAAAGATATCTGATTGATTTCACTAATGTGCAACAGTTAATGTCTATATTACCTACCCACAATGTGTGGAGATTTAAGTTTAAATTTCATTATTTCATTCAAGTCTTTACCTACATTACAGCATTTTACGTACATACATGTGCACATGTTAAGACTTTCATGTGAGAAGTACTTGATTTTTGCCTTTTCAATTGAAGTGTCTTCACTTGTCATTATACTCTCTAGATGGTTCCATTTTCTTGAATACTTCCAACTTTATTTTATTTATTACAGATGAATAAAATCTACCTTGTGTATGCACTACAGTTCCATTATCCAGTCATTAAAGATGTTCCTATACAATATTCTCTCTTACAGAACTTCACTTTCCTCTAGATAGTGATTTCCTTTAGGTAACTAGAAGATTGAGTTAATGTTCAGTATGAAATTCTGAGAACTTCAGAAAGCAGTGTAGTACAAACAATTTAACATCTTAGAAACATTTATATAGGGCTGAAGAAATTTACTTTTTCTCTGTTATGAATTATACTAACAAATACAAAATAGTACTAAATATTGCAATCAAAACTCAGTGTAGATTATATGATTTAAGTGTCATTAAAACACTTAAATATTAAAATTCCTTTAATATTCATTTTTTATCAGTTGTTACATATCAATTAAATTATGTATCTTCAAATCGTAGATGTAAATAAAAATTTCATCATATAAAATATGTTTATTTTATAAATATACATATGATTATTTATTTGATAATAAATCACTTAAATATGTTCTTAATATCTTTTAAACTTTTAGAAGCTTGCAGACAGGACATTGTACTAGGTTTCAAGGTTTGTATATAGGAGATTGTGATTACTTTTCTCCTCTAGTAGAATTCAGAGTATCATTCAGGATGTTAGATGTCATTGAGGGTGAAGTCTAAGAAATAGTATGTGGCAAACATAAATAAATTATATTATATGAAATAATATATTAGTGAAGTTTTTGGTTTGCACTATAATCATACCATAGTTAACTGGTGAAGAGGTGAAGAGAAGCAACCCTCCCTCACTATTAATAAGCACATGTCTTAGGATAGCTACAATAGAAAATAGCACATAGGCATCTCATGAAATTTACATCAAACTTCTTACTGATTCAACAATCCTGGGAATATGTGCAAGAATTATAATCAGGCATGTTGAAAACATAATAGTGCTACCAAGTTCTTGGAGGTGCTATTTACAATAGCAATGAAACAGAAGCAATGAAAATACTGACAAAAAGTCAAACAGAAAATAAGATGAACAATACATTATCATCTTCCACTGCAATAAAGAAATACCACCATCAGTGAAAATATTACAGATTATTACAGGAAATAAGTCAGCTTGGGACAGAAAGTCAAGCTTCAGTTTTTTCATTCATTGTGGGGAAAAATAGGCATTCCACCCATGGCTGGTCCCACATGCACAAGGAGGTCTAAGGTTCCAGCGGCTGGAGGCTTTGGTGGTGGCAGGCCCCAATGACACGAAGAAGTCCTTGGTTCCAGAAAGGTTTATTGTCATGGCAGATGGTGGATGGATTTGGATGTATGCCCATAAAACTCAGGCCAGTCCTGAGTTAAATAGGGAGGGAGAAAGGGGAAGGATTGGGGGAGGATCTGGGGAGGATCTGGGAGGAATCTGGGGAGTATCTGGGGAGGATCTGGGGAGGCATGCTTAATTTGCTCCTCCCTCTGGCCTTCATTATTATATAAATCCCTAGGGCCTGAGGCCTATAGTCACACCCTCTAACTGGGCACTTTGGGAGGGGCTGTAATGGCCTACCTGACTGAACAATGTAGTTCTATGGAGACTAGACTACTTGTCAGGACTTTGGGTTCTGGGGGCGTGCCAAACTCCTGCTGGTTCTCATGTAGAGTCTCGGGATTCTAGGCCCATGCTCAACCATGAACCAGGATACCCTTACACAGTCCCACAATTTATATAAATTAGTCAAAGTTGAGCTCACATAAACTTAATACAGAAGACTAATTGGGAGGACTGGCAGAGGTAGAGGGGATAATCCTCTAGTTTGCTTTCTATTGCTATGATATGCAACATAACCAAAAGCAACTTGAGGTGGAAAATATGTATATGTATAATCCACTATCTGAAAAGAAAGCATAGGCGTTCAAGGCAGGAACCTGGAAGCAACAACTAACAAATGGACCATGGAGACAAGCTTTCTCCATCTGACTTGAATAGCTATCTTTCTTATATAGCTCATCACCAATTGCTAGGAATGGGACTTCTGCCCACTAGATTGTGTCCTTATATAGCAGTAAAGAAAATTTTCTTAGCTGTGGTTCTCTGTAAAATTGAAACTATGTTTCAGGCTTTGTTATTACAAAGGGAAAGAAGTAGACAGAATTATAATTAGGTTAAACTAAACCTCAAATCCAACAGTGTAATGGCCTCTGAAATGGAGACTAATGTTTTGCTAAAGCAGACTCTTGTGATGTTTCGCAGAAGTAGACTCATGTGATGCCTTGCTTAATAAGACCCGTGAGAAGACATGTGATGTTTGGTAGTAGGATCCAACAGTGAAGGCATGCTTGCATAGCTAGATGTGCAACACTTTGTTGGTCTCACATTTTGTTTTTATCTTTTGTTGGTTATTTTATTTACATTTCAAACGTTATCTCCCTTCCCAGTTTTCCTTCTATAGATCCCCTATCTATTCCACTTTCCCTTGCTTCTATTAGGATGCTCCCTCACCAACCTACCCACTCCTTCCTCAGCCTCCTAGAATTCACCTAAGCTGGGTCATCGAGCCTCCACAAGACCAAGGAACTCCTCTCCCACTGATGCTGGATAAGGTCATCCTCTGCCCTTCCATGTTTACTCTTTGGATGGTGGTTTTCCCTGGGAGCTTTGGGGGATCTTGTTGCTGATCTTTCTTTTACTGAGAGAGGCACAGCAGAGAACTTCTCCAGGCATACTTACTGGCTGTTTCTGGTCATAGCTACTGACTTATGCTGATTCAGTAAAGACTTAGCTGTTTCTGCTGGATCATGATGGTACTGCTGATACATATTTGGCAATACTTTTTGAATTGGACTTTTGGTATCCTGATAACAGATATTGGAATCACCCCAAAGAACTACTTCTAAACTTGTCTACACACCCATTGTCCTAATTACCATCTTTTCTACCCTAGTGGGCTAATGGGCAAGAAAGGGAATCAAAGTATTTGCAAACTCTTTTTTTTTTGTTTTTTTTTGTTTTTTGTTTTTTTTATTGGATATTTTATTTACATTTCATATGTTATCCCCTTACCCCATCCCCCACCCTCCCGGGAACCCCCCATCCCCTTACCCCTCCTCCTTCTTCTCTGTGGATGTAACCCCCACCTACCCCCCCACTCCCACTTCCCCACCCTCAAAATTCCCACCCCCTGGGGCGTCCAGCCTTCATGAGGTCAAGGATCTCTTCTTCCACCTGTGCCTGACAGGGCCCTCCACTCTTACATATTCAGCTGAAGCCCTGGATCCCTCCATAAGTGCTCCCAGGCTGGTGGTTAGGACGCTGGGAGCTGTGGTTGGTTGGTATTGTTGCTCTCCTCATGGTGCCACAAACCCTTTCAGCTCCTTCAGTCCTCACTCTAACTCCTCCATTGAGAACCTCATGATCAGTTCAATGGCTAGTTGTGAGCATCTGCCTCTGAATATGTCAGACTCTTGAAGGCCTCTGAGGAGACATCCATATCAGGCACTTATCAGCATGCACTTCCTGACTTCCACATCAGCATCTACCTTTGGTGACTGCACATGGGATGGGATGCAAACTCTTATTAAAGTAGTTTTTAAGTCTAAGCTATGCTATATTATAATACCTATATTAAGGTATTCAAACCTGAAACCCACTCAGAATCTTCTGGACTCCAAAAGACCTGAGAATATATACTTCTATGGTTCTGCCCTCTGTTGCACATAAAATCTTTTCCACAGCATTATTCTTGCCTCTTCTAGTGTACTTATCCTATCCTTAATAGTCAACCCAATGATCCAGAGTTTCACATTATCCTGGGTTCTTTATGACAGCTGAGGTTGCACTTTTATCAGTAGCCTTTCCTGACCTCTCATGTTTCCAAACCTACATTTGCCTTGATGATTTCTTCAATCCTGGAGGTCTTCACCACAACTGGTGCATTTTCGCCCTCACGACCCAATACCAATTCACAATGGCTCTCTATGACCCCTTTTATCCTGCAGTTTCATGTCAACAAAACCAGTAACATGAGGGAGACTCTTCTACGTGTCAAGCTCAGAAAGCACCTGGAGATTCAGTCTTGACATCCCAGGGCCACAGATTTTGTGTCCTGATCCTGAAAAAATATTTCTCAGATGACTTTAACTTTTATTAATTTAACTCTTATTAATCACAAATGAATTTTCAGTCTGAGATAATCTATATCCATTTTCTTAACAAAACAATTTTTAACTTACACTGATTCCAAGTCCAAAATACCACTTGAAATGTCCTCATAGGGACTTCCCTTTCTTCTGTCCTTAAGAAATTGGGGATACAGTTTCTGCAATATTCTCAGTATTATCTTCCCAGTACCCATAATAACCCATTAGTCTCTGAGTCCTCATCGGATTTTCTAGGTCAAAGCTATAAAATTCTACATGTTTCAGCCACAAAACATTCTAAGATATGAAAAATACTTTGTCAGGTCAATTACAACACTCCCTGTCCTTGGTACCAAATTTCAGTCCTATTCTGTGTTTGTTTGATGTGATAAATCCCTGACAAAAAACAACTTGGGAAGGAAAGGATTTATTTCAGCTCAAACATTACAGCCCATCACTAAGTGGAGTCAAGGGAGGAGCTATAAGCAATGTACCTAGAGTCAGGATCTGGAACAAAGATAATGTGACAAATGCTTACTGCCCTGTTCAGGTTGGCATGCTTAGCTTCCTTTCTTATATACCCTAGGGTTACATAGTTAGAGATGGAAGTGCCCACAGTGGGCTGTGCATTCCCAAATCAGTTAGCAGTCAAGAGAAAATGCCCCATAGTTTTGTCTACAAGCTGACAGATGAAGGCAATCATTATTTTAACAATCTCACTTTAGAGATGACTTTAGGATTGTGTCAAGTTGAAACTTGGATCTATCTATGTCAAGAAGGGATGATGAGGACTGGCTTACCAAGGCACATTGAATTTCACACAAGAGCAGAAAGTTCCAATGTGCTACAGTGTAGTTGGAGGTTTAGATGGCAACAGGTAGTTTTAATGTGCTATAGCATAGTTGGAGATTTAGATTACAGTAATCTGTTACATATTCTAAAAGAGTAAAGGATAATATTTGTGGAATTTTTGACTACATATGTGTGTGTGTGTATTTGTGTGTGTGCGTGTAGCATTGATCCATTAATATGTATATTAGTTTTTGTTCTATGTGTCAATCAAGATCAATCTAATAAAATATGAAAAATACGCAAACTTCATAGTTTTGCAGGAATGAATGCCTTCTATTTCTGTGAACAACAATCATTTATATTTTTGAGTATTTAAATGAATTCATGATCCATTAATGAGAGTAACTAATTATTTTGAACATATTTACATTAAAAATCATCCAATAATTAAGATCTTAAATTAGAACCTCACATATGTCCTTGTTGAAGAGTAGCATAGAAGTCTGGTTTGTGTAATACTGAAGCATATTAATGCAGTCTAGAGTTGAACCAGCTCAAAGATTACAGTAATGGTCAGTGGAATAGGTTGTGTGTCATTTAAGTTATCTGGCCTTAGAACATTAATTACCTGTAACTACAATGATCTGTTTTCTAAAATGTTTTTGTAATTGAATTCCATTAGCTTTAAACAATCACTTTTATTTGTCTTTGGATAAAGTCATCATTTAGGGACCAAAACTTAGTCACATGTATCTGATATGTATCCTAAGTCAGGGGTCCATAGGGGTACAAGAAAATCTTTCTATATAGTGAGGGCTGAGAAACCCCTATAAGATTGTTGTACTTGGAGTTAATATATATTTTTGAGGCTTCTCAGCACAGAACAACTATCTTATAGTGCATATAACTGGCTGACAAATCATGGAAAATGAAAGATACTTGTGTATTGAAAACATTTTAATGTTAATTAAGAAATGATAGCATTTCTAAAAGACTCACATCTTCCATAGCATACTGATTTTGTGCTGAAACACAATTCACATTGCATACAGAACTAAGACTATACTCTGGGTCTGGGTCTTCAGCTACTAATCTTTTCAATTAGTTGCACCATATACTTAATAGATGAACTCCTGAAAACTATCAGTAGAAATACTGTCAGTAGAAATAGTGACCAACTCCTCTTGCAGTATCATCGTCTATTTAATTACTTTATACAGATTCTGCTTTCTAGGGCTGAGTGAAAAGTGAAGCCATGATAGAACTTCCCATAAGGCATATTTGGATTTCATTGGCTATTCAATTACAATGTTCATTTGGAATAATCAGCATCTTAAATTCACGATATTGAACTTTATTTGAATAACAATTATTTCTCAGTGTAGCAAGAGTTCTATTCAGGACATACACTTTCTTATGTACCTAACAATAATGTCTCATTAAAATTAAGGATACAGACAGGAAAATAAAAAGAGTACCTGGAACCATTTAATTTCTGTAAAAGTTTTTGCAAGTTCTTCTTTTCAAATTGCTTTCTGTAAAAGTTTTTGCAAGTTCGTTTTTTGAAACTACAATTTATATAATTATATCAATTTTCACCTTCCCTCACTTTCCTCCAACCCTTCTGAAATATCCTCCATTGCTCGTTTACTCTCAAATGAATGGTCTCTAATTTGTTTGTTTTTACATAAATAAATATGCATCATATACATATAAGACGCTAAACCTACTCCATCTTGGGGTCAGTCTCCATCTTAAAAGAAAAAGGGCCTGTGGACTTGACCAGCCACTGAACCCAAGGTACACCCAAGGACCAGGAAGGACCCCACAGCTTATCCTTGACCCATATTCCAGAGTTACTTCTTAGCTACTTTTTAGCAACAGTTAATCAAAAATTAGTCTGATTTTTTCAGATGTACTTTCAGATCATTTGAATTGTTCATAGTCTTGCTTCAGAGCAACCACCTGTCAGCCTACAACAGTCATTAAACCAGATGTTTGCAGGATAAATACCCCATCTCTTGGTCCCATTTTCTATAAAAACCATGTCCGGATGAGAGTTCAGGGCTGCTTTACAAAAACCATCCTGCATGGCCTTGGGGGAGTTAGTCCAAGCTCGAGTTTATAATAAAGAGATCCTAATGTGATTAAAAATAAATAGTTCATGAATTAAATGTTTGTTTGTTTTTATGAGAAGGCAGATATACAAATTGTTTAAAGAACTCAAATGATGAAAAACTGGGAAACTCCCTTGCTGTAATGACATCATGGTCTGCATTTAGATTCTAAATTTTACTGCCTTTCATTTTTAATTAAAACTATAAAGGGTGAAGATTTACTTACGCTTAGCTGAAAAAGTCTTGATTGTTTCATAAATAATGATAAACAAAGCTTATTTTTCACACTTGTCCCAGATATTACAGAATGATCTTACCCCTCTAGTTGTGTGCAACAGATATGTCTGGATTTTGTTCAATTTGTTCAGTATTCCCTGAAACCATTTATCTTCTTTTCTTGATTTGGTGGGGATTTATTTGTTTGTTTATTGATTTTTGTATACAATTTTTTGTTTTTTGTTTTGTTTTCCTGTGAAATTTGCATCATTCTTGAACTGGAGTAGTTTCATCTCTCACAACCAAATGATAATTTAATTCAGATACATTTTTCCAATTACGTGCTTAACCTTTCATCAATCTGTAGGGGAACTAAATTTTCTGTAGTCTTAAAAGGAGTCATTCTGAACAGAAAGGTGCTGTAGTTTCATGGAATCCCTTAGTTTCTACTACATGACAAAGACACATGAACTGAATGCATATATATAATCAGGTAATGATGATTCACAACATTATTTATTTGTTTTAGAGTTTATTGATCTACTAAATTATATTACAGTTGACAAGTAAATGAATAATTAATTACATGAAATTTTATATAGCTCAAATGATCAGTTAACAGTAAAACCTCACACTATTTCTATTACTACTTATGGTATTCAGATTACTTATTTAACATTCTGTCCTGACTTTTTAATCTTCCATTCCTTGAAAATTAGAGGGCTTGAGAGATGGCTCAGTGGTTAAGAGCACTGACTGCCCTTCCAGTGGTCCTGTGTTCAATGCTCAGCAACCACATGGTGGCTCACAACCGTCTGTAATAGCATCTGATGCCCTCTTCTGGTGGGTCTGAAAACTCAACATTAAATAAATAAATAAATAAATAAATAAATAATTTTAAAAGCAAACAAACAAACAAACAACAAAAACAAGAGCAACAAATAAATTTGGATTAAAAAAAGAAAGTTAGAGATTATTTTTAATTGAGTAATGTCATAGATACTGACAGTAATTTTATTTCACTTCAGGTTTTAATTCAATTTTATGTTCATTTAATACAGATAACATATATTGAATGCAGAAAAATCCTTTTTTTATAATTAGGTTTTATAAGTCCATATGATCTTTCATTTTCAATTTTAATTTGGAAAATGACTTTATTTTCAAAAATTTTGAATAACTGTATATTGAATAAAATAACATTTTAAAGTGAATTTGAAAATATATACCATGTATGTACTATGTTATGAAGTATTAACTAATATTTCAGATGATCATGTAATAAATATCTATAACTCAAAATCATTTCTAAATACATTGTTTTGCATACCGTATTTTAAGATATTCAAATTGTAAATTTAGTGTATAAACAGGACAAAATGCCATTTTACAGCCACAATATTAAATTGAAATTGAGATCTCTTAAGCATTTAACACTGATGTATCTGTTTATGTGAGAAGGAATGTGTGTGTGTGTGTGTGTGTGTGTGTGTTTGTGTGTGTTTGTGTGTATGCATGTATGTATGAGTATGTGTGCATGTATGCAAATGCTGCATATCCACTGTTTCCTGACAACTTCTGGTGAATAAACTAACTTTAAAAAGTCAGAAACTAAGTTGAATGTAATGAGAATTTAAACTTGTTTTAGGTAGAGTTTCTTTTGCTTTGTTAAAACATCATGACCTTAATCAACTTGGAGAAGAAAACGTTCATTTCTTATTAAAACTACAGGAAGAGAAGCCAGAATTTGTGAGCTGTGTGTATTTGAGGAGCATGCTAGAAAATTAGTTGAAAAAGAATCAAATAAAGGAGGATTTCAAGTCTTATGGGTCAAATACGAAGCCTTTTATGTACAACCACCACCAAGTTAAAGCTCATTCCAGAAAATATTTTATGGTGTACCATACACTACTTTTTATTTCAGCAGTTATTAGCATTAAAATAAAAGGCATAGTAGAGGTGATTTAGAAAATTTCACCATTTCTTTTACTGCCTAGATTTTTTTTTTTAAGAAACAGCTTTCATATCAAGTTTCTAGACACTGTGGTTTTACTGCACCACCACTGTCGTTATACCTGGCCTAACTACCAGCTCAATGCACCACAGTTGCATTCTGTTCTAAGACCAATGGATAAGCAGAAGCTGTGGTTTATATTGCTATGTTTATTCATCTGAGGGAAGCAAGGAAGTTTTTACTTCTCGTTAATCCCCATTATTTGTATATCACATCTTTGGAGTTACAGCAAGAGGTGATTAATAAAGAACAGAAAACCTTTTGGGGACTGCTCTTAAAGAGCTTAGAGATGGTTAGAGACTATCAGAATGCTTGTAATGACCATGTTGGCCACTGAAAAGGCTCTGTTATTGGATTTATAAATTATTCTTGTGCCTTGTATTCTTAGCACATCAGGATTTTTAAGGACCTGCCTTATATAGAACCTTTTTGAGCAAGTACAGGGAAAAGTTGATACAATTATAATTTTTCGAGCATTTATCCTTAGTTCTATCATTCTGTTCCTATTTTCATTTAGTGGGAATCAAATTATTACCTCATAAAACAGGACACTGATATTATTACATATTATTTCATAGAATGTGGAAGAATACTGTTCAATATTTTCAGGCTCTGATTTTAAGTATTTAACAATAATACATGTTTTTGTTTTAACTGAGGAATTAGAAAAAAGAAAATCTGGTGTATATAATACCTTAAATTTATTTTAATATTTCATGTTTTATATATCTATATAAGACATACACAATAACATATACGTCATCACGCACACACACACACACACACACACACACACAGAGAGAGAGAGAATGAGAGAGAATCCTATATCCTTGGCTATTGTTTTTCTATTCTTTATGCTATGATTTTATGATGGCATCTTTTGAAGTTTTATTATTTTCCAATTAAAAATTAGCAGCTCAACTTAGATTACTATCAATGGTTAGGAATATTCTAAGTGAACAAATAGAATCTTATAATCAGACTCATAGTGTGTTGAACTAATGAGAAGTTTTAGTGTTAGTTTGTAGGATTGGGCCAATTTATACATCAAAGACTGAATATCATTGTTACAAAAATGTATTGATAATCCTGAACTTAGTACATGGAATGTTGGCTAATTTGTACCCAGAAAGCAAGTGTACATTAACTACATCTGGACAGAAGTGTAGTTTAACACAATGTGATCACACACTTTATTTATTAAGCACATAATGAATCATGTTGGAAAAGAATATCACTGGCCCAACGTAATTGATGAGTTCTTTGCTGTGAGGACCGTTGCCACTTCAATATGGCTGTGGCTCTTGAAATTATATACTAGCATTAATTTAATTTGTATTTGAATAAATGGTGTAGTTACTTAAATATCTACTTTACATCTAAAAACCATGGGTATATAATCTCTCAGCATTAAAAATTCTTTTATACTTATGTTCTTATATTTAAACGTAAATTTTAAAGTTGTTTGGTTTATAAATTTAAAATAATATTCTTAACTTTCTGAATTATAAACACAATAAATACATCTTTTTAAAATTCTATGTGTTTAGATATGTAACTAATATCTGATATTTATATAATTGATATATGTAGATTAATCTATATAAATGGAGAAAATACTGAATAACTTAAAGATATTACGTATTACTATTATACAGTTTCTGAAACATGGTAAAGATAAATAATACCACTATATTTGAGAATTTGGCAAGGACAACCAGATATTTTCATGACATTTTTCTATATTCTGAAGGTTCTCAAATATTCTTGTAAGCACATTATTAGCTTGGTTAGAAAAACTGAATGCCTTTATAACTAATTAGAATCAATGGGGCATATACAGAATTTATATGGACAGATTATAGCAAACCTACTTACGGAAACTACTGTCCTAATTTTTACTGCAAAGCCTACAAGGTACGGAAAATGAGTCAGTTCCCAATATACCAGGATAAAACTATTCACATGCCTTTATCTGCAGGATATATCTACTGGTGCACCAGTAACAAAAACATCATGGGAATAACTATGTAAAAACAATTTTATTCAAAGTCTGCTATATGAGATGGTATCAATACCTAATACTATTAATGAGACCAAAGCCCTGAGACTAGATAGGACATACATACTAATACTTTTCTACAGAGCAATGAAATGACTCCCGATTACATATTGCTATACTGTAGATAATGCATCAGTCAACCCTTTTTAGAGAAGCATGTTTTTTCAGTAAATGATGCTTAAAATAGAGACCAGCAACTGGACAATATAAAGAAGGACCAAGATCAGGGGCCACTCAGCCCTATGAGATGTCTTCATTAACCCCTCCCTATAAGGTTCAGGAAAAGGTGATTGTAAGCTAGGGTATAGAATCTTCAAATTAAAATAATGTTTTAGAGACCAACAAGCCTGCATATATTGGTAGTTTTATATAATATCAAAATTCATGAGAACTTAAAATGAACTCTCTGAATTTCCAATTATATTCCAGTAATTAGGGCTTTTTTCCTACTAGAAATGTTTTAATTTTGGTAGCATTAGATCAGCTTTTGTAAAATATATCTTCTCCCTTAACCATAGTGATATGAACAAGTGCCAAAATCAAACATGTAAATTCTCTTAGAAATGAAGGCTATCTTTGAATCATTCCAGCCTCTGTAAGCCTGTGTTTTCTTGTCTCCTGTTAAGGAGTTGGTCACACCTTTCTTTTTGATATCAACATTGCCTTTCCTTTCCACAGTCAATCATATAACTATTAAAAGTTAAAACTTGTCTGACTGACACACATTCCTTATAAGAGTATAAAAAAGAAAGACTTAATATAACAACTTAATTCATTTATCTTTTTTTTCACTTTCATTATCTTTTACTCTACAACATATGTTTAAATATGGCACAGTCTGAATTTAAATCACTACTCTTTCATTTGCATACTTGCCAACTAGGCAAAAATACACAAAACTCTCTATGTCTTACAAGCCTTTGTGTCCGTAGTTCCAATAGAAATCGCCACTTATCAAAAAGAGTAGATAATTTGGCTATGTACAATCACCTTAAGACGTGCTGGCAAATGGTGGTTGAATCTCATCAGCATATCGATCATGAACTTGGAAACACTCTAAGCATAGTTTTATCTTTTACAATATATTATGCTTCCATTAATAACAGCTATAAGGTAAAAATTCAAACTAAATTGAAAATTAGAAGAAGGGATAGTTAGTTTTTTAGCATCTGGATGATAGTCTGTTGTTGAGCAATAAACAGCAAGAACAAATCATAAATCATAGCCAGGCAACATAATTGCCTACTTTACAAAACTCTAAATTTAGATGTTAGTTTTATTACATTCATTAGACTTACTATAATATATTTCCTTGAAGTCGCTCTTTAATTTAATATAGAGATACTTGATCATGTTCATATGAAATAAACAATATTGTTATAACAATATCAATGAACTACAGTTAGAGATAGTAAGGCATCTTTGCATTAGTTCTCTGGGGTCAAAATTAAGGACAGATATTGTAATGAGTTAAGAATTTTCATAATTATTATAAATTAAATATTTTTAATGGATTTTATTGGACAATATTAATATTAATTTACTGATCAAAACCCTTTGTTGAAACTAAAATGTCTGATGTAAACGAGATTGTAGGACCTTGTTTATGTCATTTTGAACTATGGAATCATTTGGCATTAAAAGTATTGACAAAACATATTGATGCAACAAAGTTAAGGTCATAGCATTAAATTCTGAAATGTAGTAGCTTTAGATTAATATAGTTAAATAACATTGTAGAAAGAGATTCTTTAAATATTAAATAAATTAATCTATTTATTTATTTACTTACTTATTTGAAACTCCAGATTCGATTCCCTTCCCTGTCTACCTGCCAACTCTTCCACATTCCATACCTCCTCCCTTACCCCCTTGTTTCCAGGAGGTTATTCACATCCCCCACCCCTACCCTGCCAACCTACCTCTAACCTCCCTGGAGCCTCCAGTCACTTGAAGGTTAGGTGCATCTTTTCTGACTGAAAACAGACCTGGCATTCCTCTGCTGTATATGTGTTGGGGCCTCATATCAGCTGGTGTATGCTGTGTGATTAGTGGTCCAGTGTCTGAGAAGTCCCTGGGGTCCTGGTTAATTGAGACTGCTGGTGAAGGGCTCAATGAGGATGCCTCAGTACCACTTGGGAGGAAGAAGAAAGCAACCACAGCGGGGAGGGAGGGAGGGACCAGAGAGCGAAAGGGATGGAGGGGTGTGGAGAGTGGAACATGATCTGGTATTGGGTCAGGGAAAATAATTGAAGCTCTGAGGACCAGCAGATAGAATGGAAACAGGCAACCTCCAGAGGTTGGAGTTTGGGGGGATCCTCCATAATGTACCAGAGACCGGGAAAATGAGAGACACTCAGAACTCAAAGAGAGGGACTTTAGATCAAATGCCCTATGGTTGGGGGAGAGGGAACTTGTAAAGCCCACCTCCAGCAGGAAGACAGGGCATCAAGTGAAGGAGGGGGTTGCCATCCCACAGTCAAAACTCTGACCCATGATTGTTCCTGTCTGAAAGAACTGCAGGGATGGAAACGAAGAGGAGCCTGAGGAGAAGAAGGTCCAGAGACAGGCTCAAAGTAGGATCCAGCTCAAAGGGAGGCCCCAAACCTGACACTATGACGTGCTCACTAAAAGGAACCTATCATGACTAACCTCTGAAAGACTCAACAGCAGCTGAGTCAGATGAAGATGTGTGCACCTAACCGATGTACTGAAGCTTCTGACCTCTGTGGTTGGATTAAGAGAAAGTCAGAAGAAGCTGAGGAGGACAACCATGTAGGAGGACCAACCGTTTCAAATAAATTAATCTTTAATGAGGATACTATATTTCACATTATTTCTGTCTTTGAGTCTATAAATGTGAAAATAACATTTGTTGTTTACAAAGTAGCGAACCATCTTTGCACTTCTGGAATAAAATCAACTCCTTCACAGTGAATGATCTTGAACTCAGCTTATTATACTTTCTTTAGAATTTTTGCATAATGTTCAACAAATAATTTCTTTAAAGTACACCTATTTTAAAATCTATGTGAGTGCTTGCTATGCATGGTTGTGTGTGTTGCCTACCTGTACATACAAGTAGCACATGCATGTTTGAGACACAAAAACCCAGAACTCTAGAGCTGGGTTTAGGGAAGGTTACAAGCTTCTATCTAGGTTTTGGGAACCAAGCCCTGGATCTTCTACAACAGTAACAATTGTTTTAACTGCTGAGGCCACACAGTTTTCTGGATTACAGTGCCCTTTTATTTCTTTTTGGTATTAGGATACCACTGGCTTCCTTCAACGAGTTTGGATGCCCTTTATCTGTTTTATGAAAATGTTTGCATAATTTGGTATGAATTTATCGATTAAATTCTAACACAATTTCCTATTGTATCCTTCTGATGCTTGTTTTTTTGTTTTGTTGTTCTTGTTGTTTTGAAAATGTTATCATTTCAGTTTTATTGCTGGTTCTGTGTTCATTTTAACTATTTATTTCACTAGGGTTTAATGTGCACATAATGTAGGATTCATCTAAAATTTCATTCATTGTATTTAGATCTTCCTGTGTAGTAGGATAAAGGTTTTAATGAATATTTTTATGATATATTGAAGTTGGTTGATATCCATCTAGAAACAGTTACATGTATGGGCTGCGAGCTGAGGCCTGTCTGAAGTACAGGCTGAGGAGTCAAGGAATCCAAGAGCATCTTTAACCTACTGTCTCAGACAAGGAGAAGACCAAATGTGGGCTGTGGGCTTGGGTCTGGGGAATGATCTTTGGTTGCAGAAAGCTAGGTGAATAGTGAAGGTGTGTCCTGCACTGTCTTTCTCTGAGATAATGTTATTTTATCTTTTAATCTTATAGTGTATTAGCTTTACCCTCTGTTGTCTTACACTATTTTGTTAAGAATTGTGATGCAAAATTGGAAATTTTTCATTACATTTTGGCTATTTTTGCCTAGAAGTCCTATGAAATTCTTTTAACTATTAATTCTAATTAGTTTCTTGGAAACATAGGGATTGGTATCTGTGATTATGGTACCAAATTACACAATATAGTTTGCAAAAGTGAACTGATTGAATATAACTTTTTTGTTTTGTTTTGTTTGTTTGTTTGTTTGTTTGTTTGTTTTGAGACAGGGTTTCTCTGTATAGCCCTGGCTGTCCTGGAACTCACTCTGTAGACCAGGCTGGCCTTGAACTAGAAATCTGCCTGCCTCTCCTTCCCAAGTGCTGGGATTAAAGGCACATGCCACCATTGCCGGCTAAACATAACTTTTTTATTGTTATTGAAGTAACATTCAATAAAAAATGTTTTCTAATAGAAATTTTCAAGTACTTGAACATCTCAATTGTATTTGTTCCCACAGTAAGAAAATCTTCATTATGCACCATCACCTGTACAATGAAGGCTCTAGAATTATATTAGGAAATAACATGGTTCATTATATTTCACTAATGATGTTTCATCATTTCCAGAGGATAAATATTTTTAATAAATAATGCTATGTAACTACACATATATTTAAATAAACCTTAAATGACAATAGTATGCCACATTTACTCATCCTGTGTATTGAAATTTACTAAGATAGAATAAGATTTTTAAAATAAAATCATAGAGCTGTTACTCAGGAAACAGCTCTGTTGGTAAAGACTGTAAAGCACAAACATGAGTACTTTAGTTCACAACCAGAGAAACCATGAAAAAGAAGATGTAGCAGCACACGTCTTCACTGCCAGCCCTAGGAGGCAGAAACCTCAGGATTTCTGAGATTTCCAGCACCAGAGTGACAGTCACTCAGATGTCAGTCGCTAGCTTCTATGTGCACGTGAATATTTGTGAAATTCCTGTGAGAAGGCTAATGTAGATTGGGCTCTAAGATTTCATTGTTGGGTGAACCGGTGAGTGGAAATAAAAGAGCATTGCTTAGTAAGTTATCTGATAGTACAAATGCAAAATTAAGTTATGTATCTATTGCTATGGAAACATGCAATCGGCTAAGTTTAAGATGCTGAATATACAAATTATACAGCTTTGGAAATTTTATACTATAAAATGAATTATACCTTATACTTAAAAACAAAAAAATACCTGCATACCTGCATCTCTGTGGTCTGTGGACGAGCAACAGTGGCCAGATGATGATGATGATGATGATGATGATGAAAATGATGACGGTGCTGCTCCTACTGATGATAATAATGATGATTTATTTATAAATGAACACAACACAAAATGTTATTATTCTATGTAATTATTAGTCACAATAAGATTTCTAAAAAATCAATTGTATGGATAAGTATAAGCATAAATTATCTTAATGAAATGAATCAAATTTAAACAACTTTGTTTTCCTACGCAGTAGTATAGTTCTAGTGCCTACAATCAAGCTGGAAGACTCATTCTTATCGCCTCTCACAAGAGGAAATTTCCACTGTAACATATCCCTGCACTGATCAGAGTTCATCAATGAACATGCAAAGTTATCAAGCAGTAGCTGTTACGTCCTAGCTGACTAAGCAATACGAGTGAGCCTCAAATACCCATGCAAAGAGTTGATATAGAATTACTATCTAAAAGAATTTTTTTTTCATTTTCTAGAAACAATTGCTTCCTTCAAGGATAATGTAGAACTACAGTGTTAAAGCCTTAAGTCAGCATAGTATAATATCGTTTATTTTCCATTTGTTTATGTATTCATTCACTTCATAGCATGATCACAGCAATCCCAGGTCCCAGTTCCCTCTCCCACAGTCCCTCCAAACTGTCTCCCTTGCCTTCTCCTCTGAAAGAGTACCCCCCACCCCCGCTTTCCTCTGTACCTGGATATCTGTGAAGGGCTAGGCCGTCCTTTCCCACTGAGGCCAGACAAGGCAGCCCAATTAGGGGAACAGTATCCACAGACAGGGAAGGGCAGCATACACATCTGCTACGTATGTTCGGGGGAGGGCCTAGGTCCAGCCCATGTATGCTTTTTGGTTGGTGATTCAATCTCTGTGAGCCCCCAGGTATCCAGGTTATTTAACTCTCTTGGTCTTTCTGAGGAATTCCTATCTCCTCAGGGCCCTCAATCTTTTCCTGAACTCTTCCATAAGACTCCTTGAGATTTGCCCAATATTTGGCTATAGATCTCTGCAGCTGTTTCAGTCAGCTGCTGAGAGGAGTCTCTTACGGGCAGCCATGATGGAATTCTGTCTGTAGGCATAAGAGAATATCATCAATAGTGTTAGGGATCGGTGCTTGCCAAGCTCTTGAATGGGTCTCAAGTTGGGCCAATTATTGGTTGGGCAATCCCTCAGCCTCGGCTCCATCTATGTCACTTTATATATTTTAGACAGAATAAGTTTGGAGTCAAAGGTTTTGTGGGTAGTTGATATATCCTTCCCTCCACTGGGGGGGTCCTCCCTGGCTACAGGAGGTGCAGAATCTCATGGAGTTTAGAAAGCCTATGAAAAAAAAATCTCTGCGAATTAATGTAGACTTTAAATCAAAAAATTTAAGAACTCACCCAAATCAATTCTTCCCTGGAAAATAAATCCACTTCTTACCTACTGAAGTTCTGGTAGAAACCAGGTCCTTGCCCTTGTAGGACAAATTCTCATTTCTTAGTTAGTTCCAGCAAAGACCTATAGGTCCTTACCTTTAGGATCTGTTCTTTGAACTGTATATAAGCCAAAATCAGCTGGATGCCCCGAATCTTATGCTGATATAGATTCTTTGGTTGTCTTTTCTCTTTTTGTTGATTGAGATTGTTCTCGGTTTTACAGACTTATGAAATTATTAGGAGCATCCTTCTACGTAATTCAGATCAAGCTGCTATTTTAAGAGTTCACATCTTAACAATATCTGTAAGTTCTTGTATGGTATCCAATAACACTCATTAATAATTTCTAAATAGAGGACATTATATTTTGGGGTTACATTGCTCCTCAGGAGAAAGGACACAGTGTAAGAAGCAGAAAGACTACTGAAATCTGTGTTTGAAATACAGTGCTTTAGAATTTATGTACGTTAAATGCTTAGTTTTGATTTTATAGTGATACATTTGTATTTACTAAACCAGAGCATTAACTTTCCAGTCCTGTGATATTAGAATATGAGTATTTTAATACATACTTCATGATATTCATGGATGTATTGACTTTCACAAAATATTTGTGTATTACTGTTGAATAACTCTCTCTCTCTCTCTCTCTATATATATATATATATATACACAAATATATACGTATATATATATATATGTATATATGCATGCTCTTGGATCAGTACAACATATTTTGAAGAAAAAAACAAAATTAAATAATGTATTGTCTAATGTGCATGTGGCTGTATAGTTTTAAATCAGAATTTCTCTTAGTAAGAGGTAGAGTTTTGAGAAGTTCAACTTCATAAAGTCTGTGAATAATAAAATTATGTCATGGTAGATATGTCATACTTTCCTGGATTCTAACTGTGTATCAGAAAGGACATGCGTTAGAACAATACCACTCTGTAATTTCATTTTAAGTAATAGTATGGTCACATTTACTCCTTCTGGGTTTGTTGCACTGAGCATAATGTCAGTTTTCCTTAAAGGTCAAAAGGTTTAAAAGAGATAACCTTTTCAAAACAACAATTACAACATAATCCTTCATATGTGAAAAAAAACTTAATCAAAATCTCACATCAATTAAATGTGGAAAATACTAAAGTGTTTAGCAAAGGAATCATTCAGAATCCATCTTTAATTTTAGGATAACATACCATTTATTTTTTTTTGCACCTTATTTTTATGCATTTAGTTATTTAGTCATTTTTATAGTTGACACCTGAAAACATGCTAAAAAATTAATCCGGACACAAATGGAAAATAATTTATGATCCCACATACATGAAATATTCTAGATAAATTCAGTGGAACTGTTTGCTAGAAGCTGGGTAGTTAAATGGAAGACTTTAGGATGACATACACATTCTAGAAGCAGGTAGTGATTGTGATTGGCATTATTTTTACTGTATTTAATGGCATTAAGTTTGATACTTCAAATCATCATGTTAATATTTATCATATATTTTATTTTAGTAAAATTGCAGGAAGATCTTAGAACTCTAAGAACTCACAGAAACTCTTAGAAATCACATGAACTCATCTTGCTGCAAAACTATATAAACACATATGCAAACTAATCTCAACATTTTTTAATGCAGTGACAAATAAAAGGAATATTTTATGTCAGTAACTACAAAAGAAGCTTGGGATACATATTCTGAAATGATGCTATCTATTAAACATATTTCTACATAATTATAAAATGGAACATGATTAGCCAATATTGTGATAAATATTCAAATTAATAACATTTGTAATGAATGCCAATATGAATCCAATTAAATTAGTTAGAAATAGAACAAAAATCCCTCTATCTCTATGATAAGACTATCCGTAAATACATAAATATATACACAAAATAGAAGTAAAAGAGGACAAATTATTAAATTTTCTCTTAAGGCTTGAAACAGAATGCAGAAATATATTAGTTTTTAATGACCTTAATGACATTATCTATCAAAATTATAAATATCTTATTTGTTTAATATTGCCTATCATTCATAAACTTAGTATAATATTCACATGATTTGTTTAATTTTAGCAATATTAAATTACTTTAACAAACTGCATTTTGTATTTTAAGAAAATAAATTTTGTTTTATTTTTAAAATACTATCCTGAAATATATTTTCTCTATATCAGAGAAGATCAGAATGAATAAGACTGACAATAAAGTACAATTATTATAAAATTCCATAAGTGTAACTAGCAGCAGGCCAACATTTATTGGATAAGTCACCTTTCATTTGTAAGAAAAATTGACAGTTGGTAAAGTGTTGAGATACTGAGATGCATAGACATTTTTAATTCTTTCTTATGATGGAAACACAGTCATTTCACACCATGAGAATCAGGTTGTCACATAGACACAGGTGGAGGAATATTCCTAGTTTTGAACTCTAGAAGTTGATGAGAAATGTCATACTTTAGTAATAGAACAGGATAACTTGAGTAAAGAAGTTTCAAATTTTGCCATGGAATATTGCCTTCTGATAGGAGAACATTTTCTTTTGCCTATTAAAAGAAATTATATGCTGTACTATTTACTCATCCCCACGTGTGAAAGGTTTAAATTTACTGTTCACTTATTTGGAGAGTGGTCCTGTATATCACTGTCAATTGTCAAAGAAGAAGTCCCACCTGCCTCACCATTACTTCATAAGAATGTGTTCTGTGATATTAAAACTACTACTGCCATTAGTCTGTTAGCTAATATTGCTTTCAATCTGAATGAGAATACGTTGGAACTATTGCTCAGATAAAAGTTTTCCAGCACATGTAATATGACCATGTAAATTACAACAAAGATCAAGAATGACTCATTTGTTGTGGATGAAATTTTTGTCACATATTAGAACAGTAGCATGTCTAAAACTTATAAATGTATGTACTAGAACCCCACATTCAAACGTCAAGTAAGAAAAGGCTTACAATAATAAAAAATAACACATACCTACTAGACTTAACTTTCTGAATAAACACTATGAAACTGTTTACTTGAAAATTGTTATATAAGTTATAAAATTTAAGAATTTTAGAGAAGTTTTAGATATGAGTGGGTTCATTCAGGACTAACTGAATGCATAAAATTAGCAAGAGTGTGTTAGACTTTGAAAATATAAAAGGACCATTCATGGGAAATATAAGGCACTAAATGGCCTATGGACATCTTAAAGTGGTCCTTATCCAAGAGGATATTGGAAGTTTTTATTTATTTTTATTTATTTATTTATATTTATTTATTTATTTATTTATTTTTGTTTTTTCGAGACAGGCTTTCTCTGTATAGCCCTGGCTATCCTGGAACTCACTCTATAGACCAAGCTGGCCTGGAACTCAGAAATCTGCCTGCCTCTGCCTTCCAAGTGCTGGGATTAAAGATATGCACCACCACTGCCCGGGTTATTGGTTGCTTTTAAATTAACATGACTGAGTAGGCCTGAGGTGTCCACTGCAGGACATACATGATCCATAGCCATGGAAATCTATTTGGTCATCCACAGAGCGTCACTATCAAAATGATGATCTTTTTTTTTTTTTTTACAGTGCACATGTGTTTGGTCTTTCTTCTCCAGGTGATAGGAAGTCAGTGCATGCAGTTAAAAATAAAATCTAAGTTGTCGTTTATAAACGTATAAGTTTCAAATTAACCCTTTTCATTAAATGCGATCTTCAGTTATAAATCCTGATTTCCTATGTATGGACGAACATTAAATTGAATAAATGCAATGAAATAGTCATCTCAGCAATGTAAGTATGATAATACCAATGAAGACAACCTTATGTGGCTGGTGACGTATTTGAGTGCTTCAAGTTCGTGGAATATAACATGAAGATCTGCTTTGATACCCAATAAATAAATATTGGCACTGCAGAAGTTTGTACTTGAAGTCCTGGAGAATGGAGAAATGTGGATACTCAGGGCTCACTAGGCAGCCGCCCTTGCTTACTTGGGGAGCTGCGCACCAATAGCTCCTCCTCTTCTGACAAATACTGAAGGCAGTGCTTGAAGACTAGCATACATAAAAATCAAAAGGGAAACATTTCATGCTTAGGTTTTTAAAGAAGTCAAAGTAAAACGTTGCTCTCACTTATTTTATCCAGTTTATGAAGTGAATATAAAGCCATGGGCTTCAGTATGGCATTTCTATGCATCCGTTTTGATTGTACTCACCCCTGCTCATTCCACTGTTCCTTGGCTTTTACTCATGGTGTCTTCCCTCTTCCTCATAGCCCTGTTTCAATTTTCAAGTCAAATCGTTCACTTGCTTTCTTTCTTCACTCCTTTCCTATTTCCCTTATTTTGGTCTCTTTTCAAGTTTCAGAACACAACTATATTCAGGCCCTGACTCATTCTAATTAAAAGTCGGAGTTTCCCACGTGTGAGAAAATATGGGGTACTCATCTTTGTTGTTTTAGCTGATTTTCATATAACACACCCTCTATTGGCAGCTTTCGACTATCAATCATTCCTCCATTAGGTGTAGGTCTTGTTGCCTTCCTCTCTTTCCCATGCATGCTAACTAGAACTTTGTCTAGTATGAGCATATGCAAATCTTCTGCATCCTGATCCAACTAATGCAATAGATAAAGTTCAAATGCTTGATTGTTCTAAGAGTGGAATATGACAGACCTAAGAACATATAGACAGAATTAATGAAACTAAGAAAATGGAAAGTATGTATGAAGATATAAGTTTTGGTTGTTACAGAATGAGGGTTGGTCTGTGACAGGAAGACGGGGAAGGAAATGGGTATGATCAAATTAAATCCAGTGTTTGTTTATTTGTCTGATACTTTTCTGTATCTATTCATTTGTTGATAGATATTTAGGCTGAAAACAATTTTTAAGAATTGTGAATTGTTCTTTGCATATTGATTAGTTGTAGTTTTCTGTACTATTTGTCTTTTGGTGTTAGCCATTCTGCCTGAGGTGAAGTAGAATCTCAAAGGAGTTTTAATTGGCTTTTTGGTAATAGCTAAGAGTGTTGAACACTTTTATTTTTCTAAGTAGTTTTTGGCCGTCTTATTACTCTTTTTGATATCTGTGTTTTCAGGCAGTTAGCAAATTCATTAATTGGTTGTTGGTGTTGTGTGGAGACTGCTCAGATCCCTGAGTTTCTGTTTTGAGGTTGAAAACAAGAAAAAGGAATCTACACTAACTTTGTTATTACACTTTAATCTGCCAAAATGATGGCAGAAAACAGAAGCTCTCAGGAAGGAAAAGTCACCCTTTTTTCAATTTGACTTTGGATAATGCTTAGAGCCTTAGGCTATAAGAATCTGGATGGGATAACCCATACACAGAAAGAAAAAAAAATATGGTATAAACTCACATATAAAATAATATTAGCTGGTAAGTAAGTGGCAATCATGCCACAGTCCACAGACCCAGAGAATTAAAGTAACAGTGAGGAGTCCAGGGATCTAGGGTGCATGAGTCTTCCTGGGAAGGGAAAATGGAATGGATTTTGTGGGTGGACTGGTGGAGTGGTTCCTGGTAGGAATGGGAATGGGGTGGAGGGACAGAGGGAGAGAGCACTGGTAGATACAAGTGGAATTTGAGGAATTTGAGGGCAATTGGAGTGCTAAGTTAAAACATAATGCATTTATTGAATCTATGAAGGTGACTCTAAGAAGGACTCTTAGTAATACAGGATTTAAAGCCTAAACTAACCATCTTCTGTAAAAAGTCAAGGCTTCCAGTGGTAGGGCTATAATACCATTCCATTTCCAAAACCTTTAAGCTACAATCTAACCTGCAAGGTGTATTGGGGCAACAGTGGCTCAGAGATTATATGAACATCCAACCAATGACTGGTCTAACCTAACTTGAATCCCAAGCCAAGAGAGGGAGTCTATGCCATACAGTGTCTGAATGGCCAAGAACTGGAAGCTGTATGGTTCAGAGACCTAGGGTAGAACCCAAGATGATTATCACAAAAGAAAATACACAAAAACAATCAATGGAATGATTTCTAATGATATTCTGCTATACTCATAGATCATAAATCAGGGCCTAACCCATTTCTCATCAGAGAGGCTTCCTCTTTCAGATGATGTGAGCAGAAACATCTACCTAAACATTAGGAAGAACTTAAAGGTGGAAGAGGAAGGATTATAGGGGTGAGAGATTTTGAGGACACGAGGAGATCACAGATCACAGAATCAATTAAGTAGACTCACAGAGACTGAAATGTCCATCATGGAGCCTACATGGATCTGTGCTTGGTCCTCTTCAAATATGCTGAGGTTGTTTAGTTTGGGATTTTTTTGGTACTCCTAACAGTGAGAGTGGGAATGTCCCGGACTCTTTTGTCTGCTCTTGGGACTCTTTTCCTCCTACTGGATTGTCATGTCCTGCTTTCATATGAGGATTTTTGCTATCCTTGTTTCATCTTGTTATGCTTAGATAGATTGCTACCCTTTGCTTTTCTGAAAGAAAATGAAATGGAGCAGTGGATCTGCAGAAGGGAGATGGCAAATAACTGGAATTTGAGTGGAAGGGGTGGAGAGGTTGGAGAGGGTAGAGTGAGAGTGGGATGCAGTTGCTATATATAGTATGAGAGAAGAATAAATTAAAAGTAAAAAGAAATTAGAAATCAATGGAAAAGTAAAAGGCACTACTGATTATTTAAATTTTCTATTTTATAATTTCTGTTTTCTGTTACAAGCCATTCTAACTATGCCTTACTTATCACACATTTTTCCCAACAGAAAGTAAAGACATTTTGTAGCATAATAGTAAGATGTTCTAAAGCTGCATAAATACTTATTTAAATTTTTATAGAATTTTACATGGAAGATTCTCCAGAATTAATGCAAAATTTTGTATCACTAGTGAAAGAATTTAATATTTTTGCTATGTACAAAGTCTTCCACGAAGGTGCTAAAAAGAATAATCACCTACATACATAAAATCAAAAATTTCAGTGTTGCTTTGGGTATATAGTTAGGTGATATAATCCTTGAGTGGCCTGTATGCAACCCTATGACTAAAACAAAGAGAAAAGAAGAAAAAGTTAAAAATAAAAGAAGAAAATCAAGGAAACACAGTTTTAAAGAATCACTTCTGAAAGAATAAACCTGATTTACATTAACACTTTTGATGCAAAAGAGAATTCCACTTTTTATATTGTTACATTTATTAAAAATACAAATGAGTGTTCTCACAACAATACACAGTAATAAAAGGGAAACAAATCTAGAAATAATTTGTACTAACCAATGGGCAAAAATTAATTAATGATGCCAGCAGTTTTTGACAGTTCATGTAAATATTGCTGGAGGGACTTTGAATTGAAATAACCTTTGTGGATATCACATTTGTATTTTTTTAAATATTGGGTTTTTTGATTTTGAGAGTTTCTCTTTTGGATATTAATTTATGATAAACAGCAACTGTATCTTTTTCATATAAGAGGTCTTGTTAGCAATGAGTCTTTCCTCAACTGCTAGTGCCAGTTCCTCATTGACAGAACAACTGTTCTTTATGAAGACTCATATGTCATTCTCCTGTCTAACTGTCAAGTGACATCATTTCTGCAAACATCAACAAATTGGCACAACTCCTCTCTAAATTAAGGGAACATAGAAATAGACTGGAGCTTTACCAAATGCTTCAAATTAAAAATAAAATATGTTTATTTTAATGATCTTGATTATCTATTTGTCAGCATTCATATTGCTAAGGCCTTTATTTGCATTAAAACACTGCAGCACAAACCAGAAAATCCCACAACCAGTTTTATTAAAGAATAGATAATATTCCTTTAACAGTACTCTTGCTCTGCATGCTGTACCATTAATGGAAACACTCCTTACTGGGCTTGTAAAATGTACTAGGAAGTAGCTGATCTTTTCTTTCAACTCCTAAATTACATCCTAATTGTAAGACGATATACCTTTAGGTTATTCCAATGAACAAATAAAACAATTCCTTTAACCTGAAATTTGATGGTGAAGGGAAAAGTGCTAAAGCATCAAAATCATTCAGTGAGTTTGTACTGGCATTTACATCCTGACCTTATCAAATAGAACGTTACATGTAAAAATATGCTTAGGCAAACCATGATGGTCATGGAAACATCTAACATCCTTAATTCCTACCTACATATGTTAAGTCAAACTATTGTGACACACCTGGAGTTTTTTGTTCTAAAGAGAAGCCTATTGTTCTACCCAAATTGATAAAAATAATTTATTATTTATATTCTAAAAGTTGCATAGCTTCCCAGTACCACTTCTCAGAGTTCTTCACCCTTTCCCCTTCCACTTGCCCCTGAAAGGGTGCTCCCCAACCCACCCACTCCTCCCTCACTTTCCCCTTCACCCCTCCTATCCTACAGATTTCTATTCCCTGGGGGATCAATCTCTACAGGACACATCCAGAGACCTTTTAGGTCTGTCATTAGGCTTAAATGCAAATGTGCCCTATTACATTCCTTTAATATCTCTGGGTGGAATACAAATACATATGTATATTTTCTGTTTTTTTTTTTTCCTTCAGATCCTTTTGGAGCACACTGGGTGCTCTTCTTTTTATTATTTATTTATTTACATTCTAGTCGTACCCCTCCTCATCTGTCCCTCTATCAGTTCCTCATCCCGTTCCTCCTCCTTCTTGCCTTCCAGAGGATGCTTCCGCAGACCCCAACCAAGTCTCCTCTTTCCCTGGGACCTCAATTCTCTTCAGGATTCAGTGGATTACCTCCCACTGAGGTCTGACCAGTCAGATCTCTGCTGTATTTGTGCCATGGGCCTCGGACCAGCCAGAATATGCTTCTAGTTGGTGGCTCGGTCTCTGGGAGCTCCCTGGGGTCTGGGTTAGTTGAGACTCCTAGTCTTCCTATGTGGTTGCTCTCCCCCTCATCTTTTTCAATCCTTCCCTTAATTCAACCATAGCGGTTCCCAACTTCAGTTCAATGGTTGGGTGTAAGTAAGTATCTACTTCTGTGTCTGTCAGCTTCTGGGAGGACTTCTCAGAGGACAGCCATGCCAGGCTGTAAAGTTGATTTGTAGAAGGAAGCAGCCATGCTTGAAAGGAAGAGGCAACAAAATGATGAATCAGAGAAAGATTTTAGAGAGTAAGTCAGAGATAGGATATGCCCAACTCTCAAAAGAACAACACAGGAAAGAGGGGCTACTTAAGAGAAGCAACAGGGAAGAGAGGGATTTAGGAGAGCAGGGCAGAGAGAAGGAGAAGGCATTTTTACAAAGATAGGTTGCAGATGAAAACAGAACAAACCAAAGAATGAGAAGGAGCCAAAAGATTAGAAGTAACAGAGTTAGTTTGAGACAAAGTGGTACAATTCAGTTTATTCAGCAGTTAGCCTCCAAGATAATATCTGGAGAATATGAATTGCTTTTAAAAATTCCTAAATCAGATCATATATACAGGATAGCAATATGATGAGGTGTGATTGTGCTTGGGATTTGTCAGAGCTGAAGGAAGTCTGAGAACACTGACTCAGATATACACCCTGTAATCTTGAATGTCTATTGGCTGTGGCTGACTGTTTTAATAGTAATCAATGCTGAGACTCCTGGACTGAAGACATCATTGATTCTTTAAATGGAGATCTTTGTTAAATTCCAAGGGTCAACCTTTTAAAAGTAGATGCTTGCTTTATTTGTGTTTATTGTAAATATTATATAAGTAAAACTAGCTTGGAGTTGTGTGACTGCAGTTTTAAATTCAAGATTAGAAAGAAAAAAAGAAAGAAAGAAAGAAAGAAAGAAAGAAAGAAAGAAAAAGAAAGAAAGAAGAAAAGGAAGGAGGAGGAAGAAAAGAAGGAAAGGAAGGAAGAAAAGAAGAAAAGGAAGGAAGGAAGGAAGGAAGGAAGGAAGGAAGGAAGGAAGGAAGGAAGAAAGAAAGAAAGAAAGAAAGAAGCCTTGGATGCTTCTATACAACCAGATTAAAGCAAAGCTACAAAGACTCAAGAAAAATAATAAAAAGGAAAATAGTTTAAAAAAAGACATAGGACAAAGAATAAGAACATCTACAAAAGAATTCCATAGAAGATAATGGTTTCCAATAAAGTAACCAAGAGTGCAATAAATTAAAGTTATGGTGGAGGGATAAGTAACTAACACCTTATTTCTTTTCTCCAGGGCCAGGGATTAAGAGAAAAGACTGTTGCTAGAAAATAAAACCACAAGCCATAATGAGAACAACGTGACTGGAGATGGAAGAAACATAAAAGGAATGAAACAATGATGGTATAATTAAGCCTCCTAGCTAAAACTCAACGAAACATGGATGACACTATCTAGGACTAGCTGTGATAATTATTTTATATGTGCCTTAGAAGCATATGGCATCCTGAAATGATGTGTCCACATATGTTGCCGGGTAATGAGTTTTCTTACTGTGCTTATGTAGATCAGTTATTCAAGTGCAGCGTGGAGCAAAATACCACCTGTCATGTTTGTGACTGTGATGCAGACTGTAAAAATTAGTATACCAAGAGTTTGCCCAGACAAGGTGATTCATACTAGTACATTTTATGTTGGTATAGATGTCCTGTTAGAGTATGCCTAACCAACTCTCAAGTTGTAGTTCTGAAAAGATGTGTAAAATCCAAAGACAGAAAATAAAGGTTTGTGTGTGCAGGTATGTGCATGTATGTGTATGTGTGGTTATGTATGTGTATCAGAGAGAGACAGAGACAGAGAGAAGAGAGAAATAGAGATAAAGGAAGAGAAAGGAGAGAGATTGATAATAATTATTCAAAAGAATTATTGCAAATGGACAAATAGTTTGATTATTGTTTGAAATTCATAGTTTTTCCAATGATTATGATTATGAATATTTGAATCTCATTACTCACGAGGGGAAAAACAGAAACCAGGATAGGTTTTATGTGGCCATTATTAAATTCTAAAATCTATGAATAGCAAATGATATTTTTTCTAAAACTGCACATTATTTATATCTGCTCATTTGGATTAGTATTTTTAAACCACACTCTACAGAACACTTAATCGAATGTGTTCTAAGAACCAAGATAAAGTTTTATCATCTATCATCTCAGTAGATCTTGTTAAGGACAATTGTACATCACAGATACAAATTAAGACAGAATGGAAGAATTTTATTGTCTAACGATAAGTTTCTTTTTCAAACACCATAAATTTTATTATTTTTGATTTTTTTCATTATAAAAAATAAGCATATGTGAACATATTTTAAAAGTTGAATAAATAGTAAAATCCAAATTCTTTTAAGATGTCATATAGGCTCCCCTTTTTTTCTTGAAAATTGATACATTTTCTAAACAGAGACAGAGAATGGAGATATGTCACTTGCTGTAATAGTCCATGACATAACACATACATATTCACACACAAATATGCACAAGGATCACATTGCTTATATGTAAATGGTATTTTTCTTAATTATAATTACATTATTCTGATGAACTACATATATTTTTAAATTTTCTGAAATACATTGTTTTTATTTAACTAGGTTTTATTGTTCAAATTTAAGTTAAATAACATGTGAGGTTTCAATACAGGGGATAAGCTTTAGTTTAGCAACAGAATTGAAATATTTTATGAAGTGAAGCTGAGTCTAGTAAAAAAGATTTTGGTCTTTATTGTGCCAAAACATACTTTTGTCATACTGTCACTATGCCTAGGCAAGACCATGTGGCTGAGCTATTCCCTTATGTTTCAACACACTACTCACTAGAAGTAAATGGAGCAGGGATGCTCAGGTAAAATTTTGTTCTTGAGAAACCAAGCCTCCACCTTTCTACAGATCTGGGTATTTCATTAGATAATTCCTTGTAGTCTTCACAGTCTATAGCTACTTCAATCGTCTACTTTATTTCAAAGGAGCATTATTGATAGATAAATCCATTACACTTTCCTTTTCTTTTTACTTTCTAAAATGAAACAAATCAGAAGTGAGCAAATCTTACTGCCCATCTTCACCTGATTCTCATAAGACCTCTTTTCTATCAACCATTCTGGATTCCAACTCTTCCTGTGAATGAAGCCCATGGATACAGGACTTACATGACAGACAGAACACTCCACTTTTGTATGCTTGCACCCAAGATTATAATTTTCTAATTCCACAGGATTTATCACAACCTTTGTCTATATAAAGTGATAAAAATCTCATTTTTAAAACTACTTCATTGCTCTTGAGATTGCATTCTCCTTCCCTCCAAAATCTCTAATCACAGACAGAGGAGGGAGATTATTACAGAAGAACAAGTAGGATCATTAAAAATAATTGTAAGCAAGTTTGGTAAAGCCATAAGGAAATACTATTAATTTTCTAGACAAAATATCTATAATACAAGTAGTATAAAAATCTGCATATGGCATTTAAATGATATTTTCTCATCTGAATTTATGATGTTCTCTTCAATAACTAAAGATCATCTAAGAAATTCCCAACATGAAGAAAAAGACTTACTTTTTACATTGTTAGTTAGAGTTGTCTAAGTGAATCCTAAATATTGTAATTATTGATTATTGTTGCTATTTCTTTTGACTGCCCCTAGAGGTGGAAGGTAAATCTTTATTGTAGAAGATACCATGACATTCAAACACAAAGCCCAATAGTCCTCTGAGCATGAATTGACCTAAATGCAACCTCTCTGAAGACTAGCTTTCATGGTACCAGAAGACACCAAAGAAATCTTGAAAGGAGAGAAAGACACAACAATCCTACCCATCAAATTGACTCATACCACAGTATTGAAATTTTACATTGTGCTGTAAGTCAATGCTTTATTTGAAATCAAAGCATGCATTTATCTGAACTCAGTATTAGCAGGCAGTGTGGTAGTCTGTAATTTTATTATGCAAATTACTGAAGTGATAAGTTAGAGTTATAGGTCGGGCTGGGAAGCATATCAAAATCTTGTTACAGGCAGCCAGAATACAATCAGCCATCAATCACAAATTATTCCAATAATATAACAACAGCAAGTACCAAAATAGGTAAAAATGTAGTTCACTTATTTTTCTTCCTTTCTTTCACATACTTTTTAAAAGTTCCATGGTCTACGTTGTGGAATTTTTCATTATAAAAAAATAATAAGAGATAAATGAAACTCAGTTCATGTTTCTGACTTCTTATATTCAGAAACCTCTTGGTATTTTTTTTTGTTTTTTTTTAAAATACAGGCAAAATAATTACTGTCAGAATATTTTCACTGTATAATATTCCACATTCCTAAGGTCATAAAAATAGAAGCTTCATTTGTTTTTATGAATTTAGTGACACTAATATTTTCCTAATAATATTATTAATTCTCTAAGTTGAAAAAGTGTATCAGTGAGATAATAGTTTCTTGCAAAACACATTTTGTTTTTTAGTTTACTTAGAAAAAAATTCCAATCAAGTTGCCAAGAAAATGAGAATCAAAATAACCATTCAATTTATGTGTCTCTGTGGTCCTTTATCATGGCACAAGAGGGGTGACTGACCGTGAAATAGAGGATGAAGGGAAATATTATCAATTAAAAAAAGAGTGTTCAATTATTTTAAAACATTAATTAAATATTCCCAAAGAAATATGATAATCAGAGATATGCAAACTACTGATTGCACTCCAGTTAGCACTGAATTTGCAACATATGGAGCAATTAAATCTTCATGGATCAATGAGAATGTAACAAAAATGCTTTCCAAAGTCACTTTTGAGATCATCACTAAGAAAAACATGAATGTCTTATAAGTTAAGTCAATTTCATAAATCTGTGGAAACGTGATTTCTAAGCCAGTTATAATTTGTGTGCAAATTTGTAATTACCTTACCAATAAATTATATTTAAAAATTTAAATATTCTTCAAACAAAATAGTAATTATATTTCTAGAATAAGTCATAACTTGAATGACTAAGTAGTAACCTTATCTGTAAAATTCCAGAGACACAATAAGTCATGCACATACACGCCCATACACACACATAAACACACCTACACACACAAACCCACGAGGCCAGTCTGGCTTTCTGAAATTTACTCTCTAAAATAACATATCTAAATCCATCAATTACTTCTGAACAACAAAGAACAACAGCAGTATCCTAAACTGGGTGGTGTATGGGAAAATTCTTACCAAGAACTTGAAAGTGGTGTCATTCATACCCGACATTGGTAACCTAGGGCTTCTGGGAGTTGTGTAATACCTTTTGTAGGATACTTTCTATATATTTGTACCAAAGTGTATGTGTTTGTGTGTGTGTGTGTGTGTTTGTGTGTGTGTGTGTGCATGTATGTGTGACACATATAAAATAGGATGACCCCATAGTCTTTTTCAAATATATTTAGAGTTAGTTATCTTTTCCCCAAGCTCCAGTCTCATTCCTTTTCCCACTTAAAGATCTAAATTCCATTATTTCTCCTTCTCCCTCATACCATGTTTTGTTCTTAATTGTCAACCATGAGATAATGATATGACTCATTATTGAGTGTATCAAAAACATAGGTCACAGAACATGGGGAAACAAACTTGGTGCTAGACTGGAAGCTTTGCCTATGCTTGATACCTCTCATAGTACCTTCTCTCATAGAAAGTGTTATGGTGCTTCCTTGTGAACACATATCAACGTGTTATTCAGTTACGAATGTTATGAACTCTAAGAATGACTGAAATAGCAAGATACGTTCTTGGATGAAAAAAAATGATGTGAATTCTAGGAGAAAATCAGCTTTTTAAAAAAATTCAAATTTTGGTCTATGCATTCTTCAGGAAAAAAGTTCATGTCTGGTACTAAAAATCTGGGCAAATACTCATGAGTGGAGAGCTCATAGACTCAAAGGATAAACCTACTATAATTATTTTACTGAAGTAACAGTATAAAATTACCTTCTAAATATATAACTGTCTCACTGTAAATTGGTGTAGTTCTGATACCTCTTGAGAGAACACAGGAGGTTAATGTAGAAACTCGCACCTGGTCAAAGTGAAGAAGATTGGTACATAACTGTACAGCCTTCATGTGTTAATGGGTCATTTATAGCAGACATTTTCCCTAAGGTTAAGTAGAAGTAGAAGGAAATTTTAACAGTCAGGAAGAATTGTAGTTAAATGGTGTCTTCTGGACATTTTGGAATGCTACTCACATGAACTATCAGCAGCTATGGTGTTGCTGGCAGAGTATCAGTCCATCCAATATTCTAAAATGGGATCTGAAGACATTCATGAATCTTCAACATTTCCTAAGAAGCTACAAAGATATGAAGTTATCTGAGGGAAGGAGTCAGTTTTCTTGAAGTGTGAGGTACTTATTAGACCAAATTTGCTCCCACATCAAGACTTATACGGGCAGACAAAATCACACTTGAGGTTACAGTAAATGAAAATAAATTTAAAAAGAACATAGAATTTGCTGAAGAGGAAGTGAATCTGGACCTGCAGGGAATTACCTGGAACAGCAGAGGATATATGTGTCTGTGTGTGTGTGTGTCTCTGTGTGTGTGTGTGTGTGTGTTATTAAAATACATGAGTAATATCACATATGGTTCATGATTTAGTGTTAAGCAGGTGACAAGTTGATAAATATACTTATCAGTATACTTGAATGTGTGTGTGTGTGTGTGTGTGTGTAGAATGAAATTCTCAAAGAATAAAAATGTAAAATAAAAATTTTAAAATAACATTATGCACAAACACAAACAAAAGATATCATTAGGAGAAAAACGAATGAGATTAATGAGATTGAGGGCATAGTTGAAGCATTTAATAGATATCACACAATATCCAGACTTGGAAAAATATGCTTTTATCATTATTTTCTTTATTTTATAGGTTCAAATTTTAGTTTTCTACTAGTATTTATATAATACATAATTTGAACCTAAACAACATGGCATAACTATGGCATTATAAATGTAAGCAGTTATATTATTTCTTTAGGTAAATGTCCTCTTAGCTAAATTTTAGTATCCTCTTAAGCAAGAAATACTATATTGAATTTGTAATATTGGTGTTCTATGGAACAGAAATAAAAATGAATACAATATCCTCTGAGCTGTAAAATAAAGATAGTCCATAGATACATTTAATTAAAGCTGAGAGTAAGTAACATCATTTTACAGAATAATTTATACAGAGATGATCTTTTAAAGAAATAAATTTCTAACTTTGTTAGAATGCATTAAGTTCTTCGACAATTAGTTAAAATTAGATAATTTATTGATACCCTTTAGAATTTCATGCATAAAGCTTCAGTGCTTTTATTAATGAATTTAACATTTATGAAACTGGCCTACACATACATAATCTTTGGTGACATTTTAAATATTTTGTCTTTTGGAATACAAATGCTTAAAATTTTTGCAAAATTCTAAATGAAATAAAACTGCAATTATTTATAAATATCAATCTTAAGATAGAATATAATTAAAATACATGAGTAATATCACATATGGTTCATGATTTAGTGTTAAGTAGGTCACAAGTTGATAAATATACTTATCAGTATACTTGAATAAATATGAAAATATGAAGTAAATTAAACATATTCTACACTATTGATATTGAAACAAAATAGTAAATATGCAAATTTGTTATATATTAGACATGACTAATGTATAATTGTTCATGCATTTTCAGTAAATTTTCCACATTAGGCTGCATTTTGTGTTCTACATTAATTAATTAATATTTTATGAAGTATCAATCATTTGGAGTCTTTCATATTTTAAGAAATTTAGCAAAATATTCTGAAAGCCTAAGATTAGTGTCAAATAAATTCTTAGAATGTATCAGGTAGAACAATGACATCTGGTAATTCTTTTTTAAAATTATTTTATTTATTCGTATTCCACTCGTTTTCCCCCTCTCCTGGTGCTCCCTCTTACTGTTCCTTCATCTCATTCCTCTTCCCCCTTGGCTCCCCCTACCTCAGGCATGCTCCTGCCTTAGAGCCTCAAGGCACTTGAAGATTAGGCACATCTTCTCCCTCTGAGGCCAGACAAGACAACCACAGACCAACCTGTGTATGCTCCGTGGTTGGTGGCTCATTTTCTGGGAGCTCCCAGGGGTCTGGACAAGTTAAGACTCCTGGTCTTCCTATGGGGTTGCTCTCCCCTTCAGCTTCTTCAATCCTTTCCTGAATTCAACCATAGAGTTCCCAGACATCCAATGGTTGGATATAAGTATCTACCTCTGTCTCAGTCAGCTGCTGGTAGGGCCTCCCAGAGGACAGCCAGGCCAGGCTCCTGTCAGTAAGCACATCATAGCATCAGTAATAGTGTCAGGTCTTGGTGCCCTCCCAAGAGATGAATCCCAAGTTGAGCTGGTCACTGAACAGAGTTTCCTTCAGTCATTGCTCCATTTTTTTGTCCCTGGAGTAGTTTTAGACAGGAACAATGTTGAGTCTATGGTGCTTTCTAGAGGGTCCTCCACATCTCCTACCGCTGAGGCCAAATATTTCCATTCATTCTCCTGGTCCTCTGGGCTTCTCTCCTGTCTCCCCCATATCTCATCCTCTTCCCCTTTTCCCCTCCCCCTCCCCTCTCCTACCCAGTTCCTCCCTCTGCCTCTGGTGATTACTTTCTTCCCCCTTCAGTGTGGGCTTGAAGCATCCTCACTTGAGTCTTCCTTCTTGTTAAACTTCTTACAGTTTGTGGATTTTATTCAGGGTATTCTGTACGTTTTGGATAATATCCAGTTATTAGGGAGTACATACTATGTTTAACCTTTTGGATATTTTGTACGTATTCATATTTCTGTGATACTGTTCAAATATTTTTGAAACTTAGTGCACTGCCACCTACTAACAATTTAAAGGTCATAGTTTTAAGCTATTGTTGTGATACCAATGGTGACCACTTTCAGTACCTTTTTCAAATGTCAATCTCATTGGCATAGTTTTATGTGCGTTAAGGAATGTAGATTAGTCAGGGAAATTGCTGAATCACAGAGGTCGCTGAAAAGTGCACTTACTTCCAGTTTCCTGACATAACAAAATTAGTGACATTTCCTGCCTTGATTGGCTCTTCTTCTTTTCAAACATTTCTCTATTCACAGGATGCCTTCTTATTACATTTATCCTCAGGAATTCCTTCACCCTATCAATGGTTTCCAATGTGCTAGCATCTAGCTTCATGGAAATCCTTGAATCATTTTTTTTTGTCATGTAACAATATGCATACCATGTTAAAGAGGAGGGTGCTATCTCAGGAAAGGGACAATGACATCTTCTGTCCCGCGCAACCTCCCGCCAGCAGGAAAGACGCGGCACACTCAGGATCCTTCTGCAGTATAAGCTTTAATGCATCTTGAGAGGGAGAGCATAAGCTTCACAAACGAGGAGGGACCCCAAGGGCCTAAAACCCTTCCCTTATATAGAGAGCTAAACTCGCCTGGGACATGGCAGTCTCTGATGGGCTCATGTTGCCTCAGGCCACATGACGTGTTCCAACTGTCAGATTAATCAAGACGGGAAAACCTTCCAGCGCATGCGCACAGACTTGTTAATGGCAATGATGTGATAAGGATAGCTTCCCACATCTGCCCCCTTTTTATTTAAAAGTGACCCTAAGAAGAGGCCATAGAAAAGTGAAAGAGTTCAGGCCGGGCAGACACAAACCAATCAAAAGGAGAGAGGTCTAGATTTTCTCCTCCTCAATAAGTGAGGCAGGCCCGTGTCTCTACACTCACTTCGGGGTGCAATGGGAACTCGAGCCCTCCCGAGCTTAACGAGTATGAGAACAACCATATCACAGTCCTCAAGGTGCAATGGGAACCCGAGCCCTTCTTGAGTCTGGATTTGGTTCCTGGGACAGATAGAGAGAAAGAATTAGGGAAGCCAAAATGCCCAACTCTTGTGCAATGGAGAAAAACTCCCAGAGGTGCCAGGGCCATTTGGCAGGGGGAGGAGATGGTATTACAGATTATGGCCTTGTCTTAACAGGTCTTTGGGGCGGTTGTTAATCATGGCTATCCAGTCCCTTAGTCCAGTGCTACAAGTGCCTGGGCAATCACCACCTTATCCTGTTGTCACTGTGACCTGAGCTTGCAAAGGAGCCGCAACACGAGCGCCAGCCCACAGCAGAGCAAGGCTCCGAAAAGACCCACCCCCACCCATTCTTTAAAATAAGAAAATATTGAAGAGATCCATGTAGACAGTCCTTCGGTCAGGGACAAATCAAGTCTGGTAGAATTCACTTCTATAATCGCAAAGCGTAACTTCCGAAGCGTCTCTTCAAACTCTACAGTCCAATTCTGTAATAAAAACTGAGATAAAGTTTTAGAAAAATTTGCTGCTTCCTCGTCTAACTCCGCCTCCTCTGTAGAATCTAATGACTCCTCACTGGAGTCCCCAGAGGAACTCTCTGCACTGTCGATAGTCAGTGCCTCTAGGTTGGGGTAAAGCGAGCTTTTCCCGTTAGGGGGTATCTCTCCTTTTTTAGGAGGGTTCTTTTCTTCAGCTGAAGGGTGTTCCTTTTCCTTTTGTTTCGGTACCTTTTTCCTACGCGCGCCCATCCTCTCACTGCGTTCGGTTTCTGACATGCTATCCTGAACATCTTCTAGCGTAGCCTGTCCTTTCCTTATGGCTATCTTACAGTTTTCATCTTGTAGGCAGTTCTTAATAAGTTTCCAGATCGCAACTGTGCCGTTACTCAAATCATTGTCATCGCGGTGCCTTTCTAAGTCCTTTCCCAGTTTATTCCAAGAGGGGAGAGCCAAAGACCCAGAGATGGCAAACCAGGGGGCAACTCGATCCACCTCTTTTATGAAGTTCCTCAAAGTCCTGTTAGCAATTTTAATATCCCGCTGTTTGAGTATGGCCTCCAAAGTAGTGATTACTGACTGTGATGAACCCATGACGGCTGCGGCTTATCTACGTCCGCCTTAGTACCGTCTCAAAAGTGAAAGTAACAGCGGCCCAGCCCGCGGCTTATCTACGTCCGACTAACGGCCGGGGAGTCAAGAGGAACTTTGTCCCACCTTTATCTACAGGAGGGAGAAAGAGATAAGACCAGTGTCACTGGCTATTTACTTCAGACTACTTTGCCACTAACAATGGCCACCTCGAAGACAGAGCAAAACAAGCACCATGAAAATGACAGCCAAGCACAACCCGAATATTTCAGGAATAGACATACCTCTCCGAACTCACCCCTGCAGTTCTGAATCCTCCTCTATCGAGGGGTCCTCCAAGGTGCTGAAGATGGCAAGGTCAAGTGTCCCGGGTTTCGGCACCAGTTGTCCCGCGCAACCTCCCGCCAGCAGGAAAGACGCGGCACACTCAGGATCCTTCTGCAGTATAAGCTTTAATGCATCTTGAGAGGGAGAGCATAAGCTTCACAAACGAGGAGGGACCCCAAGGGCCTAAAACCCTTCCCTTATATAGAGAGCTAAGCTCGCCTGGGACGTGGCAGTCTCTGATGGGCTCCTATTGCCTCAGGCCACATGACGTGTTCCAACTGTCAGATTAATCAAGGCGGGAAAACCTTCCAGCGCATGCGCACAGACTTGTTAATGGCAATGATGTGATAAGGATAGCTTCCCACAATCTTCCACTGTGTACTAACATCACAAGGTCATTTTCATGGTCGGAAAATTTGCAAAAGTTTTATAGTATTATTTAACGGCTGCCTACATGTCATGCATTGAATGTCCTTAATGAAAGATATGATGAATCATTTAAGAAGATTTTGACTGCAGTTTCCTCTCCCTCACTGCTCCTAGTCCTTCCCACAGAGCACTTCTCTCCCATCATCCATTTCCACTCCTCCTTCATTTTCTTTTTTATAAAAAGACCAGGCGAGAGAGAGAGAGAGAGAGAGAGAGAGAGAGAGAGAGAGAGAGAGAGAAAGTGAGAGAGAGAGGGAGAGAGAGAGAGAGAGAGAGAGAGAGAGGGAGGGAGGGAGAGAGGGAGAGAGGGAGAGAGGGAGAAAGGAAGAGAGGGAGGGAGAAAGGGAGAGAGGGAGAGAGGGAAGGAGGGAGGGAGAGAGGGAGAGAGGGAGAGAGGGAGGGAGAGAGGGAGAGAGGGAGAGCAATTGCATGTCACAAATATGTGGAAATTTATAGCAGTTATAAACTTCTTACATTTTCTGGGAGAATATTTTTAATTTGTTTTAATGAAATATACCAAAGCATCATAACCTATTAAAGTTAATATTCATAAAGATATTTTAGCTAACAAATGAGTATTATGATAGAGACATTATAACCTGAACACAGATCTCATTTAAATATATATTACTGTTTTTGGGTCCCTATGCACACTGATGTTTATTATAATACCTTAAAAACATTTATGTTTTCTAGACAGTAAGTATAAGAGCAGGCTAAATGTAAAGGATATACTGTTCTGCAGAGACTCAAGTTAAATTTATGTATACAAGTGGACAGTATTTGATGTACTTAGAATGCAAGGATATTCAGAAGAGCAATAGGTATTCATATCAACTATGAAAAATCAACTCTAAAATTAATGACTCTTTTTCCTGTGAAGATTTTTCTTTCTATAAAACCCCTAAGTTATATTTTCTTTTATTTTATATGCAGTTTTATGTATTTTGAAAATCTGCTTTTGGTCTGGAGAGATGGCTCAGCAGTTAAGGGCACTGACTGCTCTTCCAGAGGTCCTGAGTTCAATTCCCAGCAACCACATGGTAGCTCACAACCATCTATAATGAGATCTGATACCCTCTTCTGATGTGTCCAAAGAGAATGACATAAAAATAAATAAATCTTAAAAAAAAAAGAAAATCTGCTTTTATGGCTAGCCATCATCTAATTAGTGATTAAAGCCATATCTTGATCATTTGATACAGTGTCTATATCAGCACTGGTTTTCTTAGCATTTTTATATCATAGAGATAACTATTTCCTCAGACTTTATAAACAATCTATGTAGTCTCAGACTTCTATTCTTTGTCTTTTAATGCTTCTTGGCCTTCAGAGAATTAAAGGAAATACAGGTTTTGGTTGTGGCTAGCCTTTGGTATTCAGGCTACCCTGTGGTTACTTTAACTGTTATCTTTTAATGAGCACTAGAAGTCTCTTTATATCAGTAAAAACCACTGTAGCTCACGCTCATATTTTCAATGGAGTAGCACTTCATTTCTTTATTTGCCTTTTCTTTGCATTCACGCAAGGTAATCCAACACAAATGTGCTGACTTTATTCAGTTTACCCTTTTAAAGTGTGGTCATGCCTTCCTCAATAAGCTTAATCACTTCTAGCTTTTCTTAGCTTTTAACTTAGCATTCTGTAGAGTTTTATTCACTATTCACTTGAGCACAGAGAAACTGTTCTGGGGATTATTAGTCAGCATTTTGGGTATCTTTTATTCTTTATTTTTCGGATATTTTCTTTATATTCATTTCAACTTGTTTTCCCCTATCCAGGTCTCTCCTTCAGAAACCTTCTATCCCTTCCCTCTTCCCCTGCCTCTATGAGGATGCTCCCCCACCCTCCAACCCATTCCCATCTTCCTGTCTGGGCATCTTAAAATGGTGTCGCTTTGAAGAAGAAGAAGTAGAATCCTTAAAACCATGAACGAGAACAAACTCATCAAAGATAAGCAAACATCATAGGGCCTCAAATTATTTAATCTACCTAACCAAAGTTAATGTCATTTTACAGGTCAGTAAAACAGATAACATAGTAATGAAAGAGAAGAAAATGATGCAAAGAATATATAAATATAAATAGAGAAGAGAAAACAAATCAAAACAAACCAAAAAGCCCTACAGGAAAGTGATCATATGCTGTGGAGAAACAGCCACCTAAGCCCTCTTCTTAGCTTAGGATTTGCAGAGAACCTCAACCAGTATCATAGCTGACAACTTATGTGTTTGCGCATTGTTTTCATGTTGATGTTGTTGCTGCTTTGCTGTGACCTTTCTTTCGGATGAATTCTTCCACATACAGTGAAGATAAAGCCCACACATTTTTACTTACTTCTATTATAATCCACTCATTGCACTTTAGTGATCGAAATCTGTTTTTCACAGGATCTGTTTCTACTCAGTATGTTTGACCCAAGTATTTCTTCCCTGCTGTTTTCTTCTGGGACTCTGCTTTTTGTCCTCCAGCTGCCCTCAAGTCTTTGCTTTTACTTCCTTGGAGACTGGCTATCTTAATGTGTGAGTTCTAGAAGGTTTCTAAAAACCATGTCACAGATGCTCACCTGTGAATGCCCACATATGGACGGATACAACACACCTGCACCATTTATAGCTACCTTTTGCAAGACACTAAGTATAATTCAGAACACTGTCCTGGCTAGTATTGAAATTCCCTGTTAACATTTAAAGCATAATTACATTTAAATCTTTCAGTAGGCTGCTTTTCTTTGCTGGTTATTGCACTTTAAATGGTCCAGCCTGCTGTTTTCCAGATACTTTGTCATGCTATCTATATTTTTAGGAAACTTGTAAGAGCTAATTTTCAGTGGGATTGCTTCCTGTGGAAGCAAACACTCCTCTTCTGGGGATTGCCTGTAGAAATATCTTCACGTTTAAAGGACTTTGATTCACTATTTATATGAGTGTGTTTGCTAAGTGCTCCCAGCACATACATAGTGTGCATCTGTATCCAATTCCCATGCTGAAAGGAAGAGGATATTTTTGCCCAGTGAAGATGAATTTTGGCTAGATCAACATTAAAGTTGATCATTAAAGCTCCACTTTGGCTCTCAGACTCACAGAGTGTTATCGAGTAAAATCTTTCTTGCCCAACTCGCTTTGAACTCTCTTTTGCTTTCACCTATCTAGAAAATGTCATCTTGGTTATGAGTTTAATAACGTATTTGACATTTGTGTCTTTCTTGGAAATGTTTATGTTATTATTACCGTCACAGTTATTTTAAAGCAGCATCATTACCCTTTCTGTTTTGTAATCTATATTAAGCAGAAGTGTTGGTAAGAATTTTAACTGACATCGGACATTCTAATATGCTTGTTAGGAAGGTCAGCTCTCTAAATTTAAATAGTTTACCTGTTTCTCATTTATATTTGAGGCATGTACTGATAAGCAAAATAAAATGTGATAATACCATACAGGGAATGATGAGTACTTGGATAGATAGCAGCTTTATCATTTCATGTCAGCAATAACTCTGGAGGCTACAATGCCATAATAATAATAGCCACAAAGCCACCAAGGCTGCTTGGTACTTTGTGCCAACAATTAAAGATTGAAATTCATAGAAAAACATAAACTGATTTTCTGAAAAGAGTTTCATTAAAGTTATAAGTTTCAGAAAAATTTAAAAATTAAAAAAGAAAACAGAAAGAAAAACAATCAGTTCTCCTTTAGAACAGTCAGATCGCAAGAAAAGTTTGCTATTGAGGGTTCCAATTTAGAACTTGAAAATGTTTTGCTGGATTCAAGCCTAGGGGTTAGACTGTCAGTCTAATCTAACAGCTTTGAGTGTTCCTGTGGCTCTCTATCCAGGGTCTTGATTGGAGTTTTGTACACACCTTCTAGCACCCATGTAGTATCTGGTCTCTCTTAGATTGCAGGCAGTTGTTCTAAGTACATAGGTAAAACAAAGATAAAACATACAAACAACCGAAACCAAGAATGCAGATCATGAGTGTGATGTATTACGGTTCTTCCTATCGTGTTTTGTATTTCTATATTCAAACAAAAACAAAAATGCTGATCTGGATTCAGATCAAGACAGTATGGTTTATCATCACTTAGAAGCCCAACTGCTTTTGAGACTCCTATTCTAAGATGTTTAACTAGTTCTGTTGTTTTTGTCCTAATCAAGAACACTACTACCTAATAATATTAATGAAATTAATATCATTGTTCATAGGTGTTTTAAATGTTTGGGAAAATAGTTGAATGTGCCTTAACATGACTGACAGTATAATCTGCAACTTGATTGAAATTATATATCAATATCTTCAGAGGAAAGATATTACTGAATTTCACCTAACAGATTCATTTTTATGTTTTCTGTTTATTGTTCACCTTTATCAAGTAAAATCAATATTATTCTATTTATAAAAGTGATAAAATTGTACACAATATTTAAATTAGTCTGTTATAGGTTTAGTCAATTACTTTCTAGTTTGACCTAAGGCGTGTTCAATGAGATGGAACACATAATTGGTCCAGGCAAAGGGGCCAAAGACCGGTAGTTAGATAAGTCACAGGCCCTAGGGAAGAAACCAATACAAGCGTTCTGTCAAATTGCCATAGTATTTAAATGCCTCCTAAGACATAGTGTTATATTCGAAGACCTTAGCACCTCTCAAACTCATTAGGGTAGCTTACCTTGCAGCAGATGGCTATTAATGCAGAGGATTCTGACTAGGAAATTGTCCATTTCATCCAGGTTTTCCAGTTTTGTTGAGTATAGGCCTTTGTAGTGGGATCTGATGATTTTTTTAATTTCTTCAGTTTCTGTTGTTATGTCTCCTTTTTCAGTTCTGATTTTATTAATTTGGACACTGTCTCTGTGCCCTCTGGTTAATCTGGCTAAGGGTTTATCTATCTTGTTGATTTTCTCAAAGAACCAGCTCCTGGTTTTATTGATATTTTGTATTGTTCTTTCTGTTTCTATTTGGTTGATTTCAGCCCTGAGTTTGATTATTTCCTGCCTTCTACTCCTCCTGGGTGTATTTGCTTCTTTTTGTTCTAGAGCTTTTAGTTGCGCAGCAGTCAAGTTGTTAGTGTGTGCTCTTTCCAGTTTCTTTTTGTAGGCACTTAGAGCTATGAGTTTTCCAATGAATTCAAGAGTTTCCTAGGTAAATGGATGGAACTAGAAATCATCATCCTGAGTGAAGTAAGCCAATCACAAAAGAACACACATGGTATTCACTCATTGATTATTGGATGTTAGCCCAGAACCTTGAAATGCCCAAGATGCAACTCACAGGCCACATGAAGCTCATAAAAAAGGAAGACCAAGTGGGGGTGATTCAGTTCTTCTTAGAAGGAGCAACAAGATACTCAGAGGGGCAAATATGGAGACAAAGTGAGGGACAGAAACTGAAGGAGGGGCCATTTGAAAACCTTTCCACCTGAGTGTCCATCCCATGTGCAGTCACCAAAGGCAGATGCTGATGTGGAAGTCAGGAAGTGCATGCTGATAAGAGCCTGATATGGATGTCTCCTCAGAGGCCTTCAAGAGTCTGACATATTCAGAGGCAGATGCTCACAACTAGCCATTGAACTGATCATGGGGTTCTCAATGGAGGAGTTAGAGTGAAGACTGAAGGAGCTGAAAGGGTTTGTGGCACCATGAGGAGAGCAACAATACCAACCAATCACAGCTCCCGGGGTCTGGACCTCCAGCCTGGGAGCACTTGGGGAGGGATCCAGGGCTTCAGCTGAATACCTGAGAGTGGAGGGCCCTGCTGGGCATGGGTGGAAGATGAGATCCTTGACCTCATGAAGCCTGGACGCCCCAGCAGGTGGGAATTTTGAGGGTGGGAAGGTGGGAGTGGGGGTGGGGGTGGGGGGGTTACATCCACAGGGAAGAAGGAGGAGGGGTGCGGGGATCGGGGGTTCCCGGGTGGGTGGGGGATGGGGTGGGGGGACAACATGTGAAGTGTGAATGAAATATCCAATAAAAAAAAAAGAATATGAAAAAAAATGCCGAGGATTCCCCCTCAGCTGATAGAAAGGAAGAGAAAGAGATACTGTGGAGGATTCAGCCCTAAATGGGCCATGTACATCACATTCCTTCCCACAACACTCAAAGATCTTTGCCAAAGAAAGTGAAGAAGGCTTATAATATTAGTTATATGAATGTGTACATTTATGTGTATGTGTGTAGTATGCATACATATTAGAGTGAAAATATTAACTACAACTGTATGCTTTCCTGTTCAGTTTTCATGAAGAAATGGGAATTTATGTTGAGAGACAGAACATAAAAAACTGTTCTAGGAGCTGAGGATGCTCACAAATTTATGGAATCCCTGCTAAGTTGTATATAAATTGGTTTGTATAGAGTTATCCTTATATTTGACAATGACTCCTTTTATTTTGCAATCAAAATTCTGTGACTCAACCAAATAAATGCCTTCCATGATGTTACACAATTGGGCATCATGCTCCCAGGCCTTAAGAAATTTAACTCACATGAGCACAGATCGAAAAAGGTCATATTCAGATAAGATTCACTAAATTTCTGTTTCCTATAGGTTTAGAAGTTTACTTACAAAACTCAGCTTTTAATAAAAAGCTTTTAAAAATTTCTTAGAAATTTACATATCCTAATGAAAAAAATGTAAAATTAGGCTCCAGTTTGTCAAGTTACATAAGGACTTAGGAATCATGGTATCCTAGTTTTGAAAAGCATCTTCAACAGTGCTGATTAAGAAACTAAGACAACAGGAAATTTTTATGTATTTCATTTAAATCATTAATTTACATGTAATAGGCTTTGTGCATATATTTTTGCATGTGTGGTGTAGTTAGAGCAAGATAAGATAAAGAAGTTAGCAAATGTAGACAATAAAATATTTTTAAATAATGGACATTATCTGCATAATTCTGTTATACAAATGTTAGGTGTAAGGAAAGGGTATATAACTGTTACAATATCACGCCTGTTAACCATAGGCATAAAGTAACACCTTCATGATACATTTTGGCAATTTGGGTGTAAAACCCAGGGTCTAGTACAAACTGAGAAAATGGGTCACTCTATGAGCTATAATTACCTCTCACAAATCAATTTTCAATCAAAACATAAATCTTTGTAGAGAGTTAATTTAGCTGTGGAGCTAGCAGAACAAAATTTCATAATAACGAAAATGCATTCCTTTTATTTGCTATTTAGAATTGTAGGAAAAAAACAATTTATTCACAATTAAATAGCTAATACATTTTTACTCAGTAAGTTATGCCAAGCCTAATAGGGCATTTTGAATTCATAAGATAATATATTCAGTACAGAAAATGTATTTAGGCTTAACATAAATAGGAAAACCTATGGTAGCTGAAATGAATCATTTTGTTTAAAGCATTGAAAAATAGCCTTTATAAGTAGTATGGATGATTTAATTTTCTTAATACAATTTTCTACACTGGTAAAAACAGATCAGTGTTTTTCCACATGGAAATAATCATAAATAAAGATTATATTACTATAATTTTTCAAGAGATTCATGCTTTATGCATTTTAAAAAGTTTAAATTAACAATAGACATTCTTGATAGTGATTCTATTTCTTGACTTTGTGCCATAAAATGGCTAAGATGTTTTAAACTACAAAGCATGTGTTCACTAAATGAAATTATGTAAAACCATCTTATCATGAAAAGTTATGTGCTTTAATAAGAGTATAGTATTCAAATTTTGAAGAACTGTTATTATTTCAATTTTGTGTTGCAGTGATATAAACACAGAGATTCATGCAGAGCAACACCGTTAGATTCAGGTGTCCTTTAGGACTAAACAATTACAGTGCAGACCAAATGGCACCATTAAGACAATTCATGGTGAACAGATAACTTCTTTTTCTGTTTCCTCCAGTTCCTCTGTTTTGATGACTTCTGAAACTGCTAGTGCAATTAGAAATAAAAGTAGCTCCGTATACACTGAAAGGCACTGGGAACAAAGTTCTCATAGGGCCGAAACTCAAGAATATCCATATATCTTAGTGTTGTGAAAAATTATTATTGTCTGTGGTTAAATGTCTCTAAGGAAGGTAAAAATTCCCTATTCATTGCAATAAATGTGTAAAACAGAGTTTGATTATAATAACTCAGTATTAAACTTTTATATCACTGTTCCTTTCCCATTGATATCCTTCAGTAGGCAAGAGTCTGAAATTGACTTAGAGTGTTGTTTTAATTACAGAATATAATTTAGGAAACTAACACATACTCATTCAAATTTTCCCTCTACCTCATTAACATGTCCATTTATATTGTTATTATTTCAGTATCATTTATGTAACTATTCCTACTAAGAGAAATTATGCACCATAGACTTTCTAGTATTTACAATGATACAATATTTTTGTACAGTCCTCTGTTATCTCCCCTGTGCTATGATTAAGCTATAATATTGGCAATTGTGCTGACCTTCCCACAATCCCTAGATCTCTTGATCTCTGCATTGTTTCCACTTTTTGTTTTGGTTTCATTGGATGTTTGACTGGTTGGTTTTCGTGAAGCTTACTCTTTTCTTCAGAGAATGTACTTTGATGAAGGCTGGTAGCTACATTTGTCTGTAGATATGAAGATAATATTTAGAATGTAATAAGGAATTGTGCTGGTTTACCCAAGTGGGAGAATTAGTTCCTTCTCTAAGACAATGGCCTTATGAGCCTTGGAATCCTGGCTGGGTTTTCAGTATGATGTATGATTTCCCTCTTGTTAAGTGGCCCTTAAGTATGCCTATACAGCTATTGGTTATCACAGATATATGAGTAACACTTATTGCAACTTTATGAATGTTTTGCTATGCTCATCATTGTGACGTTTCTCAGATGTTTCAGCTATGGAGGACTGATTAATTTTTCCCCTCACACAGTGTCTTGAATAGTATTTTCTGTAACCATAGAAGCTAGGCACAAGAAGATATTTTAAGTCACTTATGAGCACTTTTACTTTAACTCTTCACTCTTAGTTTCTTACCTCTTCTCTCTCCTCCCAAATTAATGAACATTTTCTATTACTTATTTATTTACATATTTTGTATTATTTTTGTCATATTTATTATATATATGTGTATATATGTATATATATATATATATATATATACATATATATATATATCCATAGAGAGATGAGATATAAGTATGGATATGAAAGGGGAGAGGGAGAGGAGGGAGAGAAATAAGAAATGTGCATGGGTTTGTGTGTGGGTGTGTATGTTACCTACTTATATAAACTTCTGGGTCTATTAAGCTCTTCATGTGTGTATGTGTCCAGAGCTAAACTGAACATTTAGAATTGGAATCTACGTGTGGCCATTCATCACTGTAGGCATGAAGGTAAATAGTGCTCCCGCACTCAAGAGCTGCTGATGTCTTGTGCTTTTCAAGTACATAGTGCATGAAAAATGTACTAATAAACTTTCAACTGTAAAGTTTTCTGAAGAAAATCACCCTAATGTTAACACCAGCTCACACACCAATATGAACAGGAGAAACCTGACATTGTCCCACAATTAGATTATGCTTATAGTTTTAAACAGCCTTCATGCTGCTTTCCATTCTGTCTACTCTATTTAACAATGCCAGTGGCCTTGCTTTAAGTAATCCTTTCATTCTATACACTTATCCACATTTATCACATAAATAGTTCTAAGCATTTTTAGCATTCTTTAAACCTTCTCTCACTCACTTTACATGCTTTGATAAAGAAATATTTTGCTTTTGCTTTTTGTTGCTGAAATTCTATTTGTCAATATTTATTCTTGTCTCTGATTTTTGGAGTCTTTCCCAGAAATTAACTGCCCATAGCAATGGCTTGAAAAGTACGATGATGGTTATATAATGTCACTAATGACATTTAGTTTTTTTTTTCTATTTTGAACGGACTTCTATGTAAGCTCATCCAATGGTGCTGTACTTTAATGACTCTACATAGAGGTATCTTCTTTTCTTTTGGATGATGTCTTAGTTAGGGTTTAATGCTGTGAACAGACACTGTGACCAAGGCAACTTTTATAAGGACAACATTTAATTGGGAATGGCTTACAGGCTCAAAGGGTCAGTCTATTATCCTCAAGGCAGGAACATGGCATCACCCAGGCAGGTATGGTGAGGGGGAGCTGAGTTTTACATCTTCATTTTAAGAGTGCTACAAAATACTGACTTCCCAGCAGCTAGGATGAGGATCTTAAAGCCCTCACCCACAGTGACACACCTGCTTCAGCAAAGCCACCCTATTCCAGCAGGGCTACACCCTCTAATAGAGCCATTCCCTGGGTTAAGCTTATAGAAACCATCACAGAAGACTTGCAAACAAATACTGTGAGTAATAAAATGAGAAAACAAAAGTACAGAAAGAATACAGTCTTTGGTAGAGCAGTTAACAGGCTAGCAAAGATACCTGAACATTCTAAAAAATATCCATAGTATAATAAATTTATACATATACACTGCTGTAAAAAAGTGAGTATACATATATGTGTGTATATATGTGTATACATATTTTAAATATAACCTACTCAGTCTCTGGAATGTTACTAACATATAAGGTTTTAAGACTTGCTGGTGTAAATGTAAAAATCATTAAAGTTACACAGATAGAGAAGGGTTCATGGACTCCAAGGATCATATATCATCAAAACACACTGTATGAAGTTATCAAGTTCACAAGATGAATTTATAAACATGAATACATCTAATCAGAGAGCAAATTATCTATAACAAACACATCATAGTTAAGAAGATAAAAATATAAAGTCAAAAAATGGTCTAAAACTGTCTGAAATATAAGGTGAACTCCTATTTAAAAAAATGCCTATCAGAATAACATCAGACCTTCCATAGGCAGCTCAAAAAGCCAGAAAAGCATTGTTGACAACTCAACTATTTCTCCAGAGATTCACAATAAAATAAAATAGAAATAACTAATTTGGCACTTCCCTCCCTCTGGATTCTGATATGCAACAAAGTCCAAATACTAATCTTTCTAACTCAAATATGAGTTTAGCCAAGTAGATTCCATAGACTGTAAAGATTTTGCCAGTATTTTCTTACCCTCCAGAACTTGATGGAAAGATCTGATTCCTAAAGTTATTACTAATAGATTCATAGATTATGAAGAAAGAAAGTATGTAGCTACATTCCCCTGTTCAAATAGAATTCAAAAGCAATTAGTGAAGTTATTGTTCAGTCAGAGTATGTTGTATTTCATTTAATTCTGGGTAAAAAAAAAAATCTGGTAGAAAATCTCTTGGAATGGTCCAATATTAACTTCTTGGACGTTAAAATGATAAATAAAACAATGACTGGAAAAAATATACTAAAATGCTACATGAATGTAATAGAACATGAAAAGTTGAAACTCTGTTTTTAACTGAAGCTGAAAGCAGAAAATGCCTAGAGGCAAAGAGCGCAAAAGGCAGAAGGAAATGAAGAAGGAGAGGAAGAACCAGAGGGAGAGGGAGGGGGAGAGAGAAAGGTAGAGGAAGAGAGAGAGAAGCAGAGAGAGAGGGACGAGAGAAGTAAAGAGACAGAGAAAAAGGATTTTGTTTTAGAAAAATGAGTATCTTCCGCTTTTAGGATTTTATACACAATCCAACTAAGTCATTTACAAAATAATAATTTGCTATCGAAAACAAAACAAATAAATAATTTTTTTGTAAGTATGATTTTAACTTATCTCAAATTATCTCATTTTATGTGATCATGGTTTACTTTCATATACCGTTGTGATAATTCATATTTATGTATCTAAACTATATATTTTAAGGACAAAATATATGTAGAAATATCTATGATTATAAATATAAAGGTAATAAAATAAAATATAAAGGTAGAAGGAATTTTGATACACAGAAACCCACATTAACCTTCATGCCATTATAATAAGATAATTTCATACTTTATATTATCACACCTCCTAATAAAGTTATAGTTCATTTTATTCTTATAAATTAGCTTCACTCATCCAAAAACTTAAAATAGATGATTAGATTATACAACAAGTTTTCCTATTTCCTGTAAATAATTTTTACAAGAAATCCATCTATAATTTTAGTGTTGTTATAGTTTATTTATTGTCATTTCAGTTCATGTCAGTGACCAATACCCTGTACCATACTTACCCATTCTACCGTGAATATATAAGCATTTCTCAAAGTGGAACACTTATTCCCAGAGAATTCTCATCAATCTTTTAGGGAAAAATGAAAATATTTATTATTGATGATATATCCATTCAGTTCAAAACACAGAGTAAGGGAAAACATCCTGCACCCATTTCTTCTGGTTAGAGTTTGTATTATCTTTAGTTAGAAGTTTTAAAAAAAATACGATACTCAATAATATTAAAAATGAGTAACATGTATATCACCATAAAAATAGACACAGAATCATTGTATTATCAAACCATTATCAGAGATAATAGATATTAGGATTTCAGAGTAGGCTTGGAAGTTAAACAGTAAATAAATAATATGAGAAGGGTTAGTTTGGCTGACTTAGGGAAAAGAAATTTTTGTGTCTCAGGCTTTCTGCTCCGCAATGTAATTATATCATTTGAGTGGCATAAGGACCTGCAAACGATGTGTCGCATCCCTGTAATTATCATGTTTATTCGTGTGATAGCTGTGCAAGAGCATGTGTGTGCAGGTGCAAGCTAATGATAGTAGGTCATATTCCCCTAGAGTTGGAGTTAAAAACAGTTTGAGCCACATGCTGGGCTTCTTAGAAGTTGAAATTTGGGTTTCTGCAAGAATGATAGATGTTCTTAAACTCTGATCCATCCTTCAAGCCCTTCATTATCCTATTTTACATGGCAAATTAAAGAAAATTTTACACCTGTGAGGTCTTCATTTCATGAAGCTGGCTTCATTTAGATATTTATTTCTGAAATAGGGATAAGTTCAAGGATTTGAAGATGATAAAGTAGAGATTGAAGAGTTATTTTTCCTGCTGACACCTTAATTGGAATGAGTTGATCCTTCCAACCTGACGGAGTGTAACATAAGACTACAGAAATTAAGATCTACAGACAAAATGTAAACATGAAAAGGACGTTCAGCTAAAAATGGAAACTAAGTCTTGATGCATATGTGTGTGTGTGTGTGTGTGTGTGTGTGTGTGTGGTGTGTGTGTGTGTATGTGTGTGTGTGTGTGCATTTGCCTGTACATATACAATATCAAATTTTTGGTGATTTGCTCTGAGTAACAAGAACATCTATCTATAGGTAGGAAATAGAATAAGATGTGGGTAAAAATAATTTTTGGAGGAAGAGAAGAAAACTTAAGGTTAAATGAACTATCACCTACTTTGTCAAAACATGGGATGAAATAGAATGCTGTATACATTGCAATGATTTCAAACATTATAGGTGAATTATTATTATTACATTATCATTATTAGTAGTATATTGTCAACAATTGAAAAAGTCTTTCAGGAAATCATTCATTGTTTTAGGCAAATTTTTTCTTGAATCATTTAATAATTACAGTAACATCAAATCAGTTCTACAATCATCTTCATTTTATAGACATGATAATAGATATGAATAAAGACCTGTTTTAAGTTTTGCATTTCAGCAAAATACAAATGTACATAGTCTACCTCTAAGGAGCTAGAAAGCTCTGGCAGGATCTCAATACTAAGGTGTTATAAACAGACAAAATTTCAGAACATTGTTTATTTATCAACTTAATTTATTTATCTAAATTAAGATAGAGTTCTATACAAGAAATAGAGTCCAATTTTAATAATAGGTGATAAATTTCACACACAATTTTTATATTAATTTTAGAAATATACATCATGAAACTGAAGGATTTTGAACAAATTCATAATATTTTGTTTGTGGTATATATAATATGGATAAGTGTAGTTCTGTAAGTTATCAAAAACTGTAGAAAAATTATATTTTTTATTATTAGATTTGAATTATTATTTGATTTAAAAATACATCTTATAATTCTAAATGTTATGACATTACATGTAATTCTTAATGCTTGGTTAAAAAAAATACACAAGATTTAATACTGAAAACACTGGGCTTCCAGGTTAACCTAAAGAGCATTTCCAAGAAGATAAGCTATTATTACATGAATTATACATACTTTGAAACAGAGAATTTTAAAAGATGAGAGATTTCTGAAGAGAAACAAGAATAATGACTTCTAAAGACAGCAAAGAGGAGAAAGAAACTTTTTGATAGCAATCTCTATGAACTATGTTGATATGTAATTATTGTTTAACATTTACGTTCTTAGAGGCCATGTAATTGTCAAGCCAAGAATTAGGTATGATAAATTGTGGATAGAAGGTTTTTTGCTGCATTGGCATTCCTTCCCTACATTAGAATTTTCCATGGTTATGGAAGATGACTATTTCTTCTTCCATGTTCTTTGTTGCCAGGTCTCTTAGCTATTGTCACCATCAGAGATTCCTGGGAGTTTCCTTTGTCTTAGATTTCTAGCTTTTTTTGAGATAACCTGGCTTACTGAATCCAGTTCTCTCTCTCAGTTCTCTCTCACACTATCCTGAAATTTTGCAGGCAAATGGATGGAACTGGAAAAGATCATCTGGAGAGAGGTAACCCAGACACAGAAAGACAAATATAGCCTGTACTCATAAGTGGATATTAGCCATAAATTTCAGGATAACCATGCTACAATCCACATACCCAAAGAAGCTAAGTAGTAAGTAGCGACCAAGGAAGGATGCTTATCCATCCCTGAGAAGGTAAAATAAAGTAGGAAGCTAGAGTACATGGAGGGATGAGACTGGGTAGGAGACGAGAGAGTGAGGGAAACAGGAGAATAAAAGACTATTTACACTTAAAGCAAATACTTCAGAAAGAATAACTTTTAGTTACTCATGTATTCTCATTCATTTTTGACAATTCCAAAATCTGTAGCCCCTCCTTCTAAAGTAATATCTGACTTCTTTTACACTGTAATAAATTAACTTCTAATCATCTTCTTGTCCTCATCTTCAAATGTGTAACATTTTTGGAGAATAGCCAACTGCTTTCCATGCTTTCCATGCTTTCCATGCTTTCCATGCTTTCCATG
>NW_021604622.1:14108305-14157686 GCF_004785775.1 Grammomys surdaster
TGCTTTCCATGCTTTCCATGCTTTCCATGCTTTCCATGCTTTCCATGAAGGCAGGTCAATTAGCCTTTGATAAATGATTCTATTGTTATGAATCTAGTCCTGTAATTTTAACCAGTCACTGTCAGGGTTTTGACAGTCTCAAATTTTACCTTTCTCATTATGACGCTCGTTTATAATACAATGCTCCATTCTGGCTACAGAGATTTTTCTGTCTTTAAATTTAAGGCTCACAAACAGAATTGTTGTTATCTTCTATTAAAGAAATGCTTCCTTCTGCATAGATGAGAACAAATGCAAATATCCACAAAGAGATATTATGGAAATAGGGAGAGAGATCTTGAAACACATAGCTCTAAATGAAACATTTTCATCAAAACCCTCATGCCAGAGCTCAGGGAACCTTGTGGAAGACCAGACAGAGAGTATAAGAACCACAGGGGATGGAGGACACCAGGAGAATAAGGTCATGTACATCAACTAAGCAAATTCTATGTGCGCGCACAGAGACTGAAGCAGCAAGCACAGTACCCGATACTTTGTATATATATTATAACCTTTAGTTTAGTATTTCTATGAGACTCCTGAGGATATGGGTCTCAAACACTTGTGCTTCTCTTGGATACTTTTCCTTCTATTCTGCATTGTCCAAATTCAGTGTTATGGTTTATTTTTTCTTTGTTTTACCTTACTTTATTTTCTGTATTTTATCTTTTGTTATCTCTTTGAATATGGTTCTTTATTAATGGAAGACAGAAAGACAATGGATCTGGGAAAAAGAGGAGGTCTAATAAAACTGGTAAGAATGAAGGGAAGGAAACATGTAGTAAGGATATATTGTAAAATAATCTATTTTTTATTTTAATTTTTATATATTTTTATTTTTTAATTTATTTTTTATTTTATTTTTATTGTAAAAAATATTTATTTGTTTTTTAACAAATAAATAAAATAAAACAAGTTTTCCATGCCAGTAAAATTAGCATTTTAGTTAACGATTTTCTTTTTTGTTGTTGTTGTTGTTTTTTTTTTTCGAGACAGGCTTTCCCTGTATAGTCCTGGCTGTCCTGAAACTCACTTTGTAGACCAGGATGGCCTCAAACTCAGAAATCCTCCTGCCTCTGACTCCCAAGTGCTGGGATTAAAGTACGATTTTCTTTAAAACAGAATATAATTATTAATATGTAAATTAATATATTTAAAAATATATGAGATTCCAAGAAGATGGGGAGGAAGAATTGTAAGAATCAGAGAGGTCAAGGACACCACAAGAACATGGCTCACAGAATCAACTAACCAGTGATCATAGGGAATCACAGAGACTGAAGTGACAATAAGGAAGTTTGAATGGGTTTCAGCTAGGTCCTCTGCATATATGTTATGGTTGTGTAGTTTGGTGTGTTTGTAAGACATCTAATAGTGGGAACTGGGGATGTTACAGATTCTTTTGCCTGTTATTTGGGATAATTTTTCTCTTTCTGGATTGTCACACGCAGCCTTGATATAAGGGCATGTGGCTAGTATTAACGAAACGTGTCCTGACATGTTGAACTGATATGTTCTTAGGAGAAACCTAGGAGGAGTGGATTTAGGAGTTGTGTTGAGGAGGGACTGGGAAAATAGGAGGGAGAAAGAACTACATTCTGGAGAGGCATAAATAAATAAATAAATAAATAAATAAATAGAGAAAAAATAAAATTGGTACTTAAAATATGAAAATGAAAAAGAATTTGAGATTTCATAGAAAAGTGAAAGCAAAATATTACATTAAATTTTACATGAGTAAGTATTTTCCAAGGATAACTTTGACATCCAATATTTGCTCTTTTGAAAATCACAAGATATTATTTATTTATTCATTCATTCGTGGTTTTCTTTATTATTGTAGTCTAACTATACAGGACAAAGTGGTTTTGAACTTATCATGAACCTATACTATATTGGTTGTGAATGAATTTGAGGCCTCAGCCCTTTCCCAACAATTTCTTACAAAATATTTTCTCCATTATGTGGACTAAATCACACAGAATTTATATAATCAGTGTAATTCACACTAATGTTTACTTAAATTGTGATTTGTCTCATTAACTTAAATATACAGCTACAAATCATGTTTAATTGTCATGAGATTTTTCATGATTTAATGATACTGTTAAAAATACAATTTTTTTCTTTTTAAAAATATTCTCTTTGGTATATTCATGTCTCTCTCTTTTTCATCATTTCATACTCACATCTTGGTACACATTAATTTGTATATAATCTTTTCCACCATCAACTTATTTATATTAATGGCCTGACATTCAGGCTTGGTCTACTACTTAACTCTGTATGCTTTGCATATGAATCTGTCTTTCTGATACTGCTTATATATTCCCCAGACATAAATGGAAGATCTATACGTGTGCTAAAAGGAAGATTTCCTAATGTGTAAGCTATTGTTTATAATTTCTTAATGACTGTTTAAAATTTAGATATAAATGTAATTTTTTAAGACTATCAAGTGATAGCACATTAATAATTAAAACACTTTGCTGTCATTGTATTTACAAAATAATGTTATTAAAGTTTTAATAATGTTCTTTACTTTCTTATTCAAAGAGTTTTTGAAAAGGGCTGAAATTAGTGATAAAGATCATGGTCTGGTGCTTATCTAACACACAAAATATTTATTGATTTATGTTAACTTACTTATTAGCTGTCAAACATTGACTTTGATGGTTCTCCGGTCATTTCTTAAAAATACAATATAACACAGTACACATCTGTATCAGCACAGCTTCTTAGAGAATTAACAGCTGGTACAAACAATAATTCTTAAGTCTACAGTTCTTACTACTGTTTGTAATGCATGTCAAAAAAGTAATTACGTTTATTCATTACAAAGATTGGGTGTTAGATTCGGTGTCAGGTGTACTATACTATGATATCAACATGTAGATTGGGAAAATACTTCATGTACAGTATTTAGATAATAAATTTCTAACTTTGGTGACAGAAGACCTGATACTTGCATGTAATTCAAATGGTATAAAAGAAAAAGGAGGAGGGGGATGTGATAGGGAGAGGAAGTGGGGAAAGGGAATGACATCTGAAATATAGATGAATAAAATATCCAAGAAAGAAAACAATAATCAAATATGAAAGTCTATTGATATTTATTGACACTTAAGCAAAGCTACTTACTATATTTTCCCTATCTTAATATATATGTCTGTTAGCACACTGAAATTCCTAAACATAGTATGAAACAGGCTGTATTTGAAATGCAAATATATTATTGATTCATGATCAAATTTAATAACTCTGAAATAAGGTCAATTTTTCAAGTTTCTAAAAACTTTGATTATTTAAAGAATATTAATATGACATTTATTGTCCAATTACATGTGATAAAATGATCACAAATAATTATGTTTTCACAAATATGACACTAATTATAGGAACCTAATGTGATAACTTAGCCATTAAGAGAACCTGCTCTACAGTTAACAGAGTCAGCATTCAGTGACCTGCGTCCATATAAAGAAGCAGGCATCCCGACAAACAACTGAATATCCAGCTCTCAGGGTTCATGAATATAGGAAGAATGTTGGAAAGGCTTGTTTCATTCCTCGATTAGAAAATTTGAGTCTCAGACTCAGAGGAGAGTGAGATCCTTCCTTTCTTAAAGGATTATATGAACAGTTATAGAGAAAGAAACCTGTGACACTAAAAATTCCATCAGAGAACTCCTAAACCTGATAAACAACTTAAGCAAAGTGGCTTAACATTATATATATAACATTAACTCAAACAAATCAGTATTCTTCCTCTACTCAAAGGATAAACAGGCTGAGAAAGAAATTAGGGAAATAATGTCTTTCACCATAGTCACAAATAATATAAAATACCTTGATGTGACTCTAAACAAGCAAGTGAAATATCAGTATAACAAGGACTTTAAGTGTCTGAAGAAAGAAATCAAGGAAGAACTCAGATGATGGAAAGATCTCCCATGATCATGGATTGACAGGATTAAAATAGTAAAAATGGCCATCTTGCCAAAAGCAATCTACATATTCAATAGAATTCCTATCAAAATTTTAACTCAGTTCTTTATAGAGTTAGAAAGAGCAATTTGTACATTCGTTTGAAATAACACAAAACCCAGGATAGCGAAAACTAATATCAAAAATAAAAACACTTCTAGGGAAATCACCATAGCTGAACTCAAGCTGTATCACAAAGCAATAGTGATAAAAATTGTGTAGTACTGGTACAGACACAGGCAGGTAGATCAGTGGAATAGAATTGAAGACCCAGAAATGAACCAACACAACTATGGTCACTTGATCTTTGACAAAGGAGCTAAATCCATCCAGTGAAAAAAGGACAGCATTTTCAACAAATGGTGTTGGTTCAACTGGAGGTCAGCATGTACAAGAATGAAAATCAATCTTACCTCCTTATACAAAGCTCAAGTCCAAGTGGATCAAGGACCTCCACATAAAACCAGATACACTGAAACTAACAGAAGAGAAAATGGTAAGAGCCTCAAACACATGGGCATAGGGGAAATTTTCCTGGACAGAACACCAATGGCTTATGCTGTAAGATCAAGAATTGACAAATGGGACCTCATAAAATTGCAAAGCTTCTGTAAGTCAAAGGACACTGTTAATAGGACAAAATGGAAACCAACAGTTTGGTAAAAGATCTTTACCAATCCTACATCAGATAGAGGGCTCATATCCAACATATATAAAGAATTCAAGAAATTAGACTTCAGAAAACCAAATAACCCTATTTAAAAATGGGACAAGGGGTAAAAAAAGAATTCTCAACTGAAGGATATCGAGTGGCTGAGAAACACCTAAAGAAGTGTTCAACATCGTTAGTCATCAGGGAAACGCAAATCAAAACAACTCTGAGATTCAACCTCACACCAGTAAGGATGGCTAAGATCAAACACACAGGTGACAACAGATGCTGGCAAGGATGTGAAGAAAGAGGAACACTCCTTCATTGTTGGTGGGATTGCAAGCTCTTACAACCACTCTGGTGTTTACTTAGAAAATTGGACATAGCACAAGGACATATGTTCCACTATGTTTATAGAAGCCTTATTTTTAATAACCAGAAGCTGGAAAGTACCTAGATGTCCTTCAAAAGAGGAATGGATACAGAAAATGTGGTACATTTACACAATGGAGTACTGCTAAGCTATTAAAAACCACGACATCATGGAATTCTTAGGCAATTGGATGGAACTAGAAAGTATTATCCTGAGTGAAGTAACCCAGTCACAAAAGAAGACACATAGTATGCACTCACTGAGATGTGGATATTAGCACAAAAGCTTGGAATACTCAAGGTTTAATTCACTGATCAATTGAAGCTCAAGAAGAAGGAAGACGAAAGTGTGGATACTTTGATCAATCTTAGAAGGGGGAACAAAATATTCAAGTGAGGAAATATGGAGATAAAGTGTGGAGCACAGACTAAAGGAAAGGCCTTCCAGAGAATGACTCACCAGGGGATTCTCCCATATACAAACATCAAACCCAGACACTGTTTTGAATGCCAAGAAGGGCTTGCTGACAGGAGCCTAATATAGCTGTCTCCTGAGAGGCTCTGCCAGATCCTGACAAATACAGATGTGGATGCTTGCAGCCAACCATTGGACTGAGCACTGGGTCTCCAATGGAAGAGTTACAGAAAGGACTGAAGGAGCTGAAGGGGTTTGCAACCCCATAGGAAGAACAACAATATAAACTAACCAGACCCTGCAGAGCTCCCAGGGACTAAACCACCAACGAAAGAGTTCACATGGAGAGACCAATAGCTCTAGCTGCATATGTAGCAGAGTATGGCTTTGTCAGCCATCAATGTGAGAAGTCCTTGGTCCTATGAAGGCTAGATTCCGAAGTGTAATGGAATTTAGGGCAGTGAGGTGAGAGTGTGTGGGTAGGAGGAAAAACACCCCATAGAAGCGAGGGAGGGGAATAGGAAGGGGTTTTCAAAGAAAAAATCAGGAAAAGGGATAACAATCGAAATGTTAATAACAAAAATATTCTATACAAAATTATATAAAAAGGAAGCACATACATTATGGTGATGAATTCTAAAGCTTTAAAGATTAAAAAGAAGGTTTTTATTAAAACCAAACAAAACTAAGAACCCCAGTGTCACTTGCTGGCCTCTTGTACTTATACTTGTATGTGCACACACATGCACTCAAGCAGAACCATTAAATAAAATTAATATTAAAGTTTTTAATTGCCTATTGAATTTTTCGAGACGCTAGGTACAACATATAGAATCCCAAGTAACTTAGAATGCATTCATTCTAGGTTAGCTTATTAAGTAAATAAGAAAGATAATGTGAACAGATTTGTAGTATACATATATTTAAAGGTATTGTACAGATCAATGTTTATCTGTATCAAAAACATATACTTAATTATTTAAGTAATTATATAAAAATATCAAATATTGTTCCTGTCTAGTTTGAAATCTAAAATAATTCATCCAACAAAATGTAAATATTTAATTAAACTACTTAAGTGGCAAAATATATCTTTTGAATGGATGAGGGAATACTGAAAAACCGGTTAGATGGGCATTGAAAATGCCCGGTCTCTTCATATATTTGAATACTTCTGTGTCCCTTAATCATTTATAATTAAGATTTAAGTATGATTTTTTATTATTGTTCTAAATGAAGATTTATTATAGTTTGTAGTATATATTTTACCAGTTAGTCTTTCCAGTAAGAATAATTTAAAACTAGTAAGATTCTTAAGAGATTTAGAGTAACACTACTAAAATATTCACATTTGCTTGAAGAGATTTTTTTCTCCTAAGTAACATGTGATATTTAGTAATTTGAAAGATAGATCAATGCTAGTGAATATCCATGTCGAAACGTAAAGTTGAGGCTTGAATACTTTGAAACATATTTTTGAACTTTCCTACTCATGACTTCTAGTATTTGAGTATACATATCATTTGTTTGGATAACTGCTGTGGTTTTCATTTTTCAAATATAAAAATGGTGTCAGCATTTATTTTTAAAGTATCACAGTTAATCAGTTATCAAAACTATGGTCATGAGAATAAACAAAAAAGTTACTATTGTTATAATTTTTAAAACATCTTAAAAAATTTTATTTCAAATTAACATGTTCATTAATATTATTGTTACCTGCTTGGGTTGTATTTTATTTTTTTAAACAAAGAATCTATCTAATCATGTAGAATATATTAATATAGTTAAGAGCTTCACTTTTAACATTTTCTCATGAAATATGTTATGCCACAAAAATTGTATTGTTACAGAAATAAATTTGAGGTAATTAGTGGTTTCCTTTCCCAAAATTGAATACAATTATTATCATCTATTGATTCAGCTGGATGATGCCACTGGAAATTATGATCTATAATTCCCTTACTCCCTTTTTATTCTCCATTTGGCCTATAATTATATTAAGAGAGCTATTAGCAGAATTCTTCCCACTGTGTGTCCTTATGAAATAATTGCACCACATGCCACACACACGGTTCATATTCAGACTGTTATTTTTGTTCCTTTAGAAACACAAATGCACCTGTTCTCGACACAATTAGGCATGGCCATATTGAAGGTAATCAAAACAAATAATGAAAAATGGTTTTGTTTGATTTGGAAAATAAGCCATAATGTCTACTCAGGCATTGGGAAAGCTTTGATAATGAGCCTGGGTGGAATTAACATACTTAATGAAAATTGATTCTGTTTATGGACAGAGGTAATGGATATGCATGCATAAATTCTGGGCACTCACTCTGAGATATTAATTATTATTTTGTAATTTACCCAAGACAATTCTAGCCAAAGGTAGCATCTGTTTGGCACCAAAATTCTACTTTGGTTTAATTGTCTAGTGCAAGAGAAATAGCTACAAAGAGTCAGGTAAGGTAGTCAAGGTCAAAAAGACAACATTTTACTTTGATTAGAGATAGAGTAATCTGATCCATATCAGATACTCAATTAGAACATTTTTCTAGGGTAATAAATGTTTATTCATATGTTGCATAGACACAAAAGTGGGAGGACTGAATAAAGGATAGAGTTCAGGTCAGTTTTTATTTAAAATTCTTTCCCTTCAAATTTACTTCACTTTAAAGTCATAATTCATATTTTAAGAGTATTTTTTTAAAACATCATTGTATCGCAATCATTATCTTATTCCTATTACTCAGAAAAAAAATATAATGTACTTTGAAAGATATATGTTGTCAAACTGAAAACAACTCCTTGAATTAATTTTTATATACTTGTGTTAATACTTACATATCTGTACATATGGCTCAAATTCAAGTTAACAATTTCAGAGGCCTGAAAGAAGAAAGCTCACTGAATAAATGTGCTTTTTTTGTGAGCCTGCTGATGCTTGTTCAATCCCAAGAAATCATGTAAAAGTGGAAGGAGAGAACAAACTTCATAAAATTATCTTCTGAGTTTCGTATTCCTTGGTATGCGCAAGCATGTGCATGTGCACCACCCCTCCACACACACAGACAAGCAGCACTGTGAATCCATATTCATATGATGATGTTGCTGATGACGATACCAATAATAAATGTTTTAAAATAATTTTATTTTTTAAAAAATGATCATTATGATTACTGTCTAAAATATTTTTAAAGACTCTACATTTATAAAAAGTTCTACAATATGCTTGTGGTGTTAGTGTGTCTGGATGAGGGACAGGTACCATTTGGAGGCATGACCATTTTGGAGTTGGTCTGGCCTTGCTGGAGGAAGTGTGTCACTGTGGCTTGTGGGTTTTAAAATCCTCTTCCTAGCTGCTTGGAAGCCAGTCTTCTTGCAGCCTTCTCATGAAGATGTAGAACTCTCCTGATTAGATGCTGCCATGCTCCCATTGTGATGATAACACACTGAACCTTGGATTCTGTAAGCCAGTCCCAATTAAATGTTGTTTTTATAAATTGCCTTGGTCATGGTGTCGGATCACAGCAGTAAAACCCTAACTAAGACAATGCTCTGACATTTATGTAATCACTTACATTATAATATTCATCTCACACTAAAATAATATAGTGTTGCCATTATTACTTCACAGACTAGATTTGCAACTAGGAAAGGATATTACCATAGTTAATCATGGTAAAATGAAGACTTTTAACAAGTGTCACAGAAGGAATCTTGTTGGGTTGTAATCCAAGACTTCTTTCTCTTTCTCTGTCATTGCTCTAATTTTGAACCATTGTAAATTACAGAATGCAGTTCCACCAACATGGGGAGAGATGAGTCATTTAAATCTTTTTTTTTAACTGCTTTTTCTCCTAGCCAATGCATCACTGATTCATTGATAGTTTCTTTCTTTCTTTTTTCTTTTTTGTTAGTTTTTTCGCGACAGGGTTTCTCTGTGCAGCCCTGGCTGTCCTGGAACTCACTCTGTAGACCAGCCTGGCCTCGAACTCAGAAATCCGCCTGCCTCTGCCTCCCAAGTGCTGGGATTAAAGGCGTGCGCCACCATCTTCCACACTTATAGTTTCAAAACATAGGTTTTTGTTCTGTTTGTTTCTGTGTATGTAACTAACGTTGAAATCCCTAATATACTCCTTTAAAAAGTTCTATAGTTTTATTTAAAAGAGCTTCTTTGAGAACAAATAATAATTTAGTTCCTAGTGTAGAGCAATATTATTTAGCACATAACTGTGACTTTGTAAAAGTTCCAGAGCACATCCACAGATGCAAAGTGGCTTGCCTGTGCTTGTCTTCACCATGGAGTCCAGAGACCACTCAGCCAGTGGGTGTTCATCAAAGCTACTGTGACAGAAAGTTGCTGATAATAGTTTTCTATGAAAACTAATGTTTGAAAAGTAATTGAAATGGGTCTAAAATCATTATATTTAGTCTCAGAATTTCTGCATGGCAGTGACTCTGTGGACAACATTTGGTAGATACTTTTCCCCACTTGTTTTTAACGGTGTTATAAACATACAGAGAAATGATAAAAAGCATAAAACCATTTGCAACTGAAATTTCTTCATCTTGTAATGATTAAAACGTGAAGGAAACACAAGGCTCATTTATTCATTGACAATAGAGGAAGCCTAGTGTCTTACACACAATGAAAAAATGTATGTTTTTTCTTTATGGGAAAATTTAAACTTAATGCTTTTTATCACAGAATCCATAATATCCACAGTTTTGGAAAACTAGTGCAGTGTGTATTTAGGATGTTTTCTGTCATATTAATTATAAGTATAGATTTTCAGGAATGGCATAGATTTTTCTTTAAGGTACAACATTATTTTGAAGAAATGTGCTTTGGGTATCTACATCGATCCTGTGTGCAGATTCAAACAGGTCATTAGAAATTTGAAGAATTCGAAAACTTTTAGGATGATTTTTTTTGTATTGATCATGTCTTTATTAACAGTAAACAATTCAGAACAACTCAGAGGTTCTAAAATTCCACTTACATGTATGTCTTTGCTAATGTATAAAAAGCATGTGATACTATATATATATATATATATATATATATATATAAATATGAATAGATAAGGATATACATACAATGAGATTTAACAGTAGTATATAAAATAATAAGAATTTGATATATGTACATTAGCATTGGAGATCTAAACTCTAGGGGCAAAAGAATGGAGTAATACAACTTTTGTTTCTATAAACATAGTACAATACCTAAGGAATATATTTCATTAAATAACAACTCAAGATAGAAAATCGTATCTTTGCTCAGAATCAAAATTATTTCTCCAGGGCAGAGGAAATGTCAGACATACCAGTAATCCTATTAAGCACTACGGCCAGTGCTATGGGACTGAGATGCAAAAATAGATAGATAGATAGATAGATAGATAGATAGATAGATAGATAGATAGATAGAATGTCTTAGTATCATAATACAAAACTATTTCTAGTAAATATGGTTTAAAATCATATTGCAATAACTAAAATAATGTGTACTGATTTCTACAACCAAATTAACATATAGTTTTTAATTACCACTAACCTCAAAGAGAAAATATTCAACTTTTCTTTCAAAATGAATAATCAAATTATAAGCATTTATCTTTCAACACAGAGTTCATTTTGGAGGGGGGAAGTCTGTCAAATAAAATAGCCAATGGTTGCCTTAAAATTTCTGAGAGACAAAAAATTCATGAAAAGCTCTTACTGAGTCATATTTTGATTTCATTTATGTATTTTATTAATTCATTTATTTACTTTACATCCTGATTGCAGCTTCCCACCCCTCCTCTCCTCCTAGTCCTTCCTTCTCACCTCACCTATCCCATCCCCAACTCCCTTTCTCCTCAGAGAAGTGGAGGGCTCCTATAGATATTAACTCTTCTTGGCGTACCAAGACTCATAAAATTTGACTACAATTTTTAATACCCTGCTTATTGTATATATTAAATGTTAAAGTGTAAATTGTTAAATGTATTTGGGGAAGCACACTTCTTAATCATTAGAAAGAAGTAACCATCAATGTATTGGAATTCAAGGTTAAATTCAAGTGCATCTTCTCAGTAAGAAATAGGAAACTTTCATTTCAGCTTAAGAAAATGGACACTAAACTTTAGAAAGTTGAGATTAATATAATATAATGCTTTCTATATCTAGGTCTTTGAATCTATTAAAATAATAATAATTAAATATTAATAATTAATATGAGAGTAATATGATATGATAATTAAAATGAGAGATAAAAATTATATATATAATGATGGCCACATAATTAAAGATATGTTGATTTCATCACTAAAACTGAATTTAAAAATATGTTCAAGATCTGGTATTTGTTACAAAGCCATGAAGTTTACTAAATGAAGAGACAGATGTGTGTGATACTGTATATAAAATACTGATCCAAACATAAAGATATACTGAATAATCAGTTAAAGAAAGTGTAGCAGAAGAATTGACTCATCTATAAAGGGAATGTATTTTTCTTTCAAAGTACAGGAATGTGATTTTCAGCACCCATCAGCTTATGGCTGTCTAAAATTTCAGTTTCAGATGAACTATTAATATATTCCAGCTTCTAGGTTACAGGCACACACATAAATATGTCCACAGGCATACACTAGTGCACATAATTAAAATTAACAAAATAATAATCATTCAAGAAAGAGGTCAACTTTTCACCTATTGGTTCCAGGTCAGAATTACCATGGTTCATGATATTCTAATCTTTTGATATTTAGTTTAGCTCCTGACTTCATGAAAGTTACAAAAGTACATTACATCTACTTTCAGCTGCACAGAATGGGCATTGTAATTTATAAATTTGACATAACTTTCCTCCATTGACTCAAGATTATAGTTAGCCCCTAAGGTTCAAATGGTCTATAAAATTCTCTGGGCTTTTAAGGAAAAGTTAGGACACTGATCATGCTCTTGAACTTTAAGATCAGTGAGCTCAGGAGAGTAGCAGGGTTCAATTCATTTTGTTCTATTTTGAGAATGAAGATGCTCATGGGAGAACAGAGAGTGAAGGCTCTCACCTGGAAGTTGAGACAAAAGATTATTTCATCCTTGTGTATAACCAAAATTATGCTCACTTGAAGTCATGAGGGATGCATTTAGAAATAGGTGAGATTTCTGGGGAAAAAAGAAAACAAAAAACCATTGACGAATAAGATAGGTTGACAGCTCTGCATCACACTCCTACCAATTTAATTCATTTTAAAATGTAGACCCAAATAATGTAATCAATGTCCTAGGAAAGCTATAAAAATAAACATACAAAAATGGCAAACTCCTCCCCAAATCCACTAAGGCAAGACACTATACATGTGTATCTTACTAATTAATGTTTTGGATATCTTATGGTGTGTCACCCTGATTACATTTTAGATTTAGATATGATAGCAACATGCAATTTTCTGCCTTACAAAAGTACATATTTGCTTTGTATCAATCTTTTTTGCATATTTCGTTATTGCATTAAAAGATTTCATCTAACACTCCCCTAACATCCTTTTCAAAGACACAAACAAGATTGTAAAAATTATCTTGATATGTTACCTGTAAATTATTTTACACACATTATGGCTATTTGAAGTTTGTCATATAAAAACTTTTGCTTTATGTGCACCATAAGTGTGAAGTTGAATAATAAGTGTTTTTGCTTGCCATCAGAATTTATCACCCAGTAACTCAAATATCAATTCAAAGTCCAGTTACTTTTGGTCTTATCAGAAACTGCATAAGGCAAGCATTTGGAATTGCTTTTAGAATTTCTAAGAAATGAAAATATATCCAAATTAATGTACCTCGACCCCTTTGCCAATAAATTAAATTTTTTTCACTCGACAAGAAATGCTAATAGCTAAAATAGCTAAAGACTGTACTTGATCTTCACTGTTGGGGATGACTTAGATATTTAGCATGAAATAATTTAAACAAAAGAGATCATTTAGAGTAATGAATCCAAACACCTTATATTGGGGTCACTCTTGCTTAGGTTATAACATATCTTATGTGGGCAGATGCAGACTCCAGAGCCTAACAGAAAATTGTCTGACAGCTCAGAATTTTTTTCCACCTTTCCCTAATATGCTATTATATTACTTAAGTTCAAGTCATTTGTCCTTTTCAAATGACTCAGTACATGACAAAGTCTAGAACAGCCAGTTGGAGAATATAACAAAATTGTTTTGAAGGCATACATGATGCAGACATTAAACCTCTGAGTAGTTGGACAGCATAACTGAAGTCTGTATGCCCAGTTACCCTGAAATAACCCTGAAGCACTTGCCAGAATACCACCTTGACCCATGCCCAGGAATGCTTTACTGTTCTATTAGAAAAATAAGTGATTCACAGTGTTTCAATTATCCCCGGCTTACTTTGTAGGGAACTGTCTACCCAGGTGGAAATTCTGCGTATAATCCAGTAACTCAGAAGTGCAGTTTTGGAGTCTAAAAATACTCTGGCTAGGACTTCTGGTATCAACATACCTGACATTCATTTTAGACATTTCCTGCACAGCTTTCCCACAGTGTTCTTCAGATGAAGCAATGTCCCCAAAAATCACTCTGTGTTCTCTCATTTCACTCAATGCCCGGCTAATATCTGCTATAGACACTCACTGAGTATTTAAGTCCATATTTACAGAAAAAATGTTTCATACATTAAACTGAACCATACATGAGTCACATAATTAGAAAGATGTATTCACTTAGTAAAATAACACTAAAAGAAAGGAATGTAAGACAGGTATAGGAAAGGGAATTTGATAAGAAGTGATAAAAATGATCCAGGTCAGGAGAATAAATCTTGATGGAGACTCTGAAATTGCTGTCTTCCTCACACAGGAAAGGATGTATAACCTTGGGAGACTAATTCCACTCTTTCTCAGATAGTCCATCATTTATACCAAGTAGGGGAAATAATGCAATCACCTTCAAGAACTGTTCCAACTGCCTCACAGGAAACTAACTGCATGGTAAATCAGTATCAATTATTATTCATATTTTTGTCTCTGATTCTAATGTTTTCATAATTTTATAAAAGGGATTATAAGACCCATTTCTCATGGCTGTTGAAGATGCAATGATTCACATTTAAATGCTCTGCGATGTGGGAAAGAAAATAATGTACTCAGGCTAGGAAACTGGGGTTGTTGTTACTATGGAAACTACTCAAACAAACATTTTAAGAGATGACACTAATTTAATAATTCATTATTACTATTTCTACTTATAAAGTATTAAAATGCCTATTATAGGAAATTTTTCATTAATTATAGAACTACAGAAAAGGGAAGGATGAAAGTCTTAAATATTTTGTGGCTAAAGAACACCAATAATATTTCAGGAACAATTTATCTTTGGTTTTATATGTATATTTAAATGATAATAGTTCTTAATTGTCAAATATACTCAGTTGATCACAGGTACTTTATATTAATGAAAAATTAGACCACTATAGTATAATAATATAAATATCTAAGAAAAAAATTAAAATTTCCAAAAAAATGTTACTTTAGAATAACATAGTATCATTTTCATTATACAATATATATATATAAAGATCATTACCATGTGAAGTAAACATCTCCTTTCTGTTTCCCTGTACAAAGACACAAATCTTTAATGAAGAATAAAACAATCACATTCGAATTATGAATGCCTCACCAGAACCAAATCTGTCTTTAGGTTCAATCCTATCATAGAAATATTTCATTTCTAATTTGAAAAGACACAAAAATTCAATGACATTATTAATTTTAATAAAATATAATTTAGTAAATTGAACATAAGAAATCTCAACTAGCCCAGACCCTAGGGAGCTCCCAGAGACTGAGCCACCAACCTGCAGCACAGATGGGCCAGTCCAAGGCCCTTGGCACATGTGTAGCAGAGGTCTGCCTGGTCAGGCCTCAGTGAGAGATGTACTTAATCCTTGAGGAATGAGGAACTGTGTGTGGGGGAGGAGGCAGAAGGAAGGAAACAACTGGAATGTAAATAAATAAAATAATGTTAAAAATAAGAGTTACTAATAAATGATAATCAAGTAATTCTTTTATTTTCTCTTTTTTCTTTTTTTGGGGTATTTTATTTACATCTCATTCCCTTTTCCCATTCCCCACCCACCCAGAAACCCCCTATTCCATCTCCCCTCTCCCTTCTTCTATGAGGATGCTCCCTCACCCACCCACCTACTCCCTCCCCCCCACCCTCAAATTCCCCCACACTGGGGCATCCAGCCTTCATAGGACCAAGGACTTCCTCTCTCACCTATGCCTGACAATGCTATCCTCCCCTATGTATATAGGTGGAGTCATGGGTCCCTCCCTATGTGCTCCCAGGCTGGTGGTTTAGATTCTGGTACCTCTGGTTGGTTGGTATTACTCTCCCCATGAGGCCACAAACCCTTCCAGCTCCTTCAGTCTTCTCTCTAACTTTTTGATTGGGAACCCCATGATCAGTTCAATGGTTATCAAGCAATTATTCTTGCAAGGCCCATGCCTTTTAAAATGATTTTCAATGGCGATATGTCAGCATGTTATTTTGAGCATGAATAGTTCCCAAATCTATTCATTTAATTAAGAAAAGTACTAGCTGATTTCAGATACTGGATTTTAGACATTATTTCTTTTGTGTTTTTAAGTTAATATTTTGGAGTCTGATACTCTTTATGATCGTTCTGACATTAGGATTTCCCCATCGTACAATATAAGCTTGACATTAGGTTGGCATACTGTAAAAGTTTTAAGCTTTAAAGGTGGGGGGTCACTCTTTGTCAATATGATTTTTATTCGTGCGTCTGCATGGCAAAATTTAGTTCCTATTTAATCTTATGTACATGGCAATTTTGTAGAGTAAAGTGCTTCTGTTTATTTCAGTCACTTGGCTTTTCCTCAGGTAGGAACATATGTGTGGGGGAGGATACTTGGTATGTAGAAGGAATATAATCAGTCATCCTGCCTTCCCCAAACAGCTTCCTAATCACTGCAAAAGGAGGAGGGATATCAAGATGGGGAGAATATTAACTCTAAGTTGTTCTGATGGTGCAGAGCTCTGTTGAATTCTTTTGAAAATACTTTATATTATTGAGGTCTTCAAAGGCAAATAATGAGAGTGTGTCAGTAACGTCAGAGGGTCTGGGGTACTGAGCTCTGTGTATTTTTAGACTACATCATATTTGTTCTAATTGCATTAAGACATTTGTTTATTCATTTACTAACACATATGTTGCTATTAACTAGCACACACAAAGAGATCTGCCAGCCTCTAAAAACCCAAGGTGAAAAAGGGAAGTCTCTTCCTGTTTTGGGATTTGAAACTAAACTTCTAATGAAAAACTATTCTGTCAGATGATACATAATTTACTAGAAACAAGTGTGAGGTTTATGAAGTAACATGAAATAACAACAAAATCCATGTTTGACTTTATTTAGCCAACACTTGGGTGCTGTAAGGAAGATATGAGAAGGAAGAATTTAAGTAAAACTTCATATAGTGTTATCTGAACTGAATATCGGAGAATAAATCAGATGTAGATAAGTTTTCATCTCTAGAAGATGGTGTCAGATTGTGTGGCCTCTGGCTGTGTGACCTATTTATTGAGCATTGTCTTTAGAGCTGGTTAGACTGGCATCATGATGATATTGTGGTGGAAACAGTCAACATTAATTGTACAGAAAACCACTTCTTTCTCTCCCATGTATATTAAATTCCTCCTCTGTTTTTTCCATTGCTTTGTGATATTTTTCAACAATTATCTCCATTCAGTCACTTCATTTTGGCTATAATTAGATTTGATCAATGAGAAGCCTTGGGAGGAAAAGCCTGGAGGGTAAATAGAATTTAATATCAAGGTCTTCATTACTACATCCCTAGACACAGACATGTCTGTATCATACAGTGTTTTAGTTCAGAGCTACCTGCTCCGCTGAGAGCCATGACAACTACAGTGGACTACTGAACAGCACAACCTCAGGTTCATTTTATAGTCAAAAATCCCTTTCTGAGAGAGTAAATTGAAAGAATTTCTGATACCACACAGTCTTGTTCTTGTAGTTTGTCTTCATTATTGGAATGGTTTGATCAAAAGTGTTAAATGCTACAATTTTCATCAGTGAAAACTGAATCCCTTCACATGGATTAGGTCAGTGATACACCTTATAGCAGTGCCCTCTTTCCTTTTGCCTACAAGGTTATTTTGCTTCACTAGGACTCAAGAAGGTTGATATCTCACACTGCAGTTTCTCATTGGCAGCAATTTGCCATGAATTTCTATCATCCTGGTAGTCAGAATCAGGCAAACATAGGTCCTTTTAATTTCTATATTAAATATTAATGTTAATATTAATACTCAGACTCCATAGTAAATGCATGTATATCAGTTTGTCTGTCTTTCTATCTATCCATATATCTTTCTATCTGTGATCTATCAATACATTATCTATCCTACATATCTAAATTGATATTTATATCCATATCTATTTCTATGTCTATGTCTATATGTATCTCTATCTATACCATCTATTATCATATATATGTATATCATCTATATCAATATCTATCTGTATTAGATATTAGCTTCTAATATCTATATTTATGTAACTATCTATATCTATATTTGTCTATAAAAGAAGAAAAAGTCTTTGAGAGATTTCAAAGTATTTAAAAGAATTCTTGAAATCTAAATCTGAGTAAATTCTAGGAAAGCAAAGGAGAGTATCTGTATTGATAAGACTCTGAACCAAGCAGATGGTCTGCTGGAGAAACTGTTGACACTGTAAATTCAGGTTTATAATTCAATTTTAGTAGATCTTAGAGTTGAGTCTAGATGTAGCAGTAAAATATGAGACTATAAGAGAGAAGAAAGGACTGGATTCTTCCTGTCTCGGTAGGTTTATCTTGACTTAATATCTGTGGTTGACATGGCCAACTCATATCTGTCATTTTCCACTCTACAGCATGCCTATTTTATCTTGTTATTCATTCATTCACATAAACTATGTCCTCCTCTCAAAAAGTTTGATATATAATGATGCCAACAACGTGACAACAGAGTCTATAGCTTACAAAGTAACTAAGGAAAAGAATGTACTCAAATATGAAACTTTGCATGTGCAGATGTACAAACACAATCTAAAAGCTTCTAAGAGTTTTCTGACTGACACACTTCTTTCCAGGCTTCACAAGGCTGATGTTGCCAAGAACCAAATTCAAGATTGGATCATACAACTAGGTGACTGTGATGCATGTCAAATCCCATATTGATTACTGTTAGCTGTTAAAATGTCTCTACTCATGATTTATGAGAATTAGTCCTGTAGTAAGAAACTAACACTGATCCTCCCTGAAAGACATGGGAAGCTAGACAATGTTAGTGCCCTTCATACTAGTTCTCATTAATAAATTTTGCCAACAGACTTATATCTACACTTAGTAAATATATGTCCCTTAAAGATGAGGTAGAGGATATAACCAATGAGGAACTGTGAAGCTCTATTCACAAAATCTTTTAAAAATGTATTACGGTTGAGTAAGTGTCTTTGTGAGATGTTGAAGCATCTTATGGGTATATGGCCAGGACTAGTAGAGCTGAATCTTGAGGTAGAACTATTCCTGTTTTTCTGAGAAATCTCTAAATTTATTTCCAAAGTAATTGCATGCTTTTGCGCTCCCATAAGTAATGGAAAAACATAGATATTAACCATAAACTACAGGTACCACGCTACAGCCTACGGAGCCAAAGAAGCTATATAACAAAAAAGGCCAATATAGGAAGCTTGAATGTTACTTAGAAGGAGTAATAAAATAGTCATGAGAGGCAGATGGAGGGAGGTAATTGGTAGGAAGGGAGATGGAGAGTAGAATGGGAGATTCAGGATCAGGTGTGGGGAAGGACAAGAGAGATGGGTAGATGGCCATGAAAATAAATTGAAATCTGCTACTGATGGGGGTGAGATGGTTAGAGGTCACCTCCAGGAGGAGATAGAGTCCTGGGATAAGAGAAGCACCAAAAAATCAACGGGGATGACCTATGTTGTGACTTACAACATTGTAGATATGGAACCTGAAAAGACCACCTCCTATAGTCTCTGGGAACCACAGTAGAGTGATAGAGACACCAACACACCCACAAATCCCAAAATTTATCCTGTCTATGAAAAAATACAGGCATGAGGGTTGGAGCAGAGACTAAGGGAATGGCCAAACAATAACCAGCCCAACTTGAGACCCATACCATGGGCAAGCACCAGTCCCTGACACTATTAATTTTACATTGTTATGATTGCAGACAGGTTCATGTTGTCCTCTGAGAGCTCCATCCAGCAGCTGACTAAGAAAACTATAGATTCCCAAAGCCAAACAATGGATGGAGCTTGGGGATTTTTATGGAAGAACAGGAGGTAAGATTGTGAGCCCCAAAGAGGCTAGAAACTCCACAGGCAGGCAAACAGAATCAACCAACCTAGACACTTGGAGCTCTCAGAATGTGAAGCATCAACCAAAGAACATACAGAGCTAAACCTAGGCCTCCCTGCATACATGTAGCAGATGTGCAACTTGATCTTCATATAGATCCTGAACAACTGGAGCAGGGGGCTATACCAAAAGCTGTTGCCTGTATGCGGGGTATGCTGTTCTAGATTGGCTGTTTTGTCTGCCCTCAGTGGGAAAGGAAGCACCTACCCTGGCAGAGATTTGAAGTGCCCGGATGGGAGAATACCTGGGAAGGGCACCTGCTATGAGAAGGGGAGGGGTAAGGGAAAAAAGGATTGAGGAAGGGAGTGACTGAGTGGGTGGCAGTGAATGGGATGTAAAATGAATACGTAAAAATATAAAATCAAATTAAAAATATTTTATATTTATATAATTAAAATTCTCTAATATCTGGGAATGAATATTCAGGGTATGGGTTAATGATAGAGGAACATAAACTAGATAAGACTGAGTTTTCTAAAATGAGTCCATCAAACAGGGTTCTAGAATTAATATTGTTTCTCACACAGATAAAACTGGTTTCATTAGTTTATGTCATTATTTGTATGTTCAAGAAAGGGCTACTATGAATGATGTGGAAATGCAAACCTTTTTTGGCTCTAATCTAGTAAAGTAAATAAAAGATACAGAACAACTGTAATGACAGGGTAAATTTGCCATAAAAATCCTAGTGTGCCTTAATGGTAGAGACTAAGAAATATGCATTCCACGAATAGTATAAGAAACAGTTTCATGAGGGAATTACAATCATACTTAGAAATCTCTGGCATTGTATTTTCCTGTGTTTCAGGGAACACTTTGGAATCCACAGCTGCTTAATTGGATAACTTAAATGCAATAGGTGTAATTGGACCCTGGAGGGATAATGCTCAAGCAGCAGCACTGAATTGACAAAGGTAAGATGAATACACTTACTTTAATGGACAAAATAGACAAAACAATGTTTCTAATGATCTGACTTGTATAGACCTTTGCCACTGATTAATGAATCACTGTATTCCCAGAAACAAAACAAGTAGGAAGTCCACTAAGTCCTTGCAAGTGGAAAAAGAACAGAAAAGAAATTAACAAATCTTTCAATCATAGAGACAGAAAACCCTGGTCTCTTATTCAGTTTTTGGATGAACCAGTTTATACATCCCTAGCCCTGAAAACAAAAGGGAGGCCAAGTCCCATTAAAGAAGGGTTTAACTATTTTGCTTTAATTATTACTTCATCCTTCTCTAATGGCATCTTCAGCCATTTCCCATGCTATTGTACATTGGAATAAAATATATAATAAAATCTTTCAGCACCTCACAGAGATTAGCTGCATACTGACATCAATTCTGGGAGATCACCATCAACACTTTGGCCCTCTAGGCAAAGGAAAGCCTTGTAATGGTCAGGGAACCACAAAATTTTGTCAAACTCTTACTATGGTGTTTCCACTGGGCCTCAGATTCACACTGTGTTTATTTCCCTCTTATAAGCATTTATGAATGAGATAGATAGAAATAATTAGCAGGTCACAGAATCTTCACTTTGTTACACTGACCTGTGGACTGGGGGTTATTTTTGTTGGAAGTCCAAATATAAGCCATTAGAGTTGCTACTATTGAGAACATTAGGAAACCAAAAATACTATTACATACATGGAAGGATTTCAGAAATTACAGCCACCACCTAGGACTTGAAAGATGTAAGGGTTGTGCTTCATTTAACTCTCCATTTTCCCATGTGTGTCCAGGAAACAGATGGATCTAGAGAACTCTAGTAGCTTTTCCAGAAGTGATGTCTTTACTTGATCAGATTAACCTACCTCCTGGTGTCTGGTTTGTAGTTTTCTCTCACAAATGCTTTTTCTCACCATACTTTCACAGGAGATCTCTCAGAAGCAATATGCTTTGAGTTGGTTTCTCCAGAAGTAATTATTAACTAATGGATATTTTTATAGCCTTGAGTGTAACTTGGTTTTCAAAGAGGTTAATCACCATCAAATCTACAAGGTATTATACTGGTCAATTGTATTGACCACATGGTAGTTAGACTAAGTGAGCAAAAGTCTCTAAACCACTTAAAACTTTACAAACTATCTGTGTCTTAGGATGTCAAGTAAATCCAAAGAAACTTGAAGTAACTTCTACTTCAGTAAATTATCTACCAATATAATATATATGGTCTATATTGATATTGTTTTATATTGAAAATACTTTTTTATACCATATATTCTGATTGTTTTTTCTTCCCCAACTTCTCTTATATCCTAACCACCTCTTCAGTCATCCAAATTCATACCCTTCTTGCTTTCTTTTTTAGAAAACAAGCATATAAAAAAGAAAATAAATAAAATAAGATAAAATTTAAAAACTGAATAGAACAAAAATTTAATAAAACAAGCAAAATAAAAATGCATATAGATACAGACATACACAGTCATACACACACACACACACACATGAAGAGAGAGAGAGAGAGAGAGAGAGAGAGAGAGAGAGAGAGAGAGAGATTAAATAAAATCTCACAATCACAATCAAAAACCTTAATGTAAATGCAAAAGACCATTATGGTAAAAGTAAAAAAAAAAATGCCCACAAAGCATTCTGAAACAAGAAAGAATCCTTCCAAAAGTAACATCAAGTTTATTTTCCATTGGTCATCTCCTCCTGGGCATTGGACCTTCCCTTAAGTGTGGTTTGTACACTCCACGAGATTCTGAAGGGAAAATGAAGTTTCTTCTGCAAGTGATAATCACTTGGAGATAGAGCTCCTTGACCTGGACTGGGAATTTGTGTCCACTTTCCCTATCAGTGTTAGAGCCCATATGTCCTAGTCCTGTGCAGGCCCTGCACATACTGCTGAAGTGTATGTGAGTTCAATTGTCCACCAGTACTTTTATTTGTAGAGGACATTGTTTCTTTGGTGTCCTCACTCTCCATTGTTTTTTATTTTTTTACAATGATTTCATTTCAAACTGTTTTAAGTTCTCTTTCTTCTGCACGTTTTCTAGTTGTGGGTATCTGTGCAGGGGAAAACTTCTCAAATAATGGTCGAGCAAGATGCAAGTATAGAAGAATATCATTAGGAGTCATTTTATTGCTACATCCTTTAACAGTACAATAGTATTTAGCTTTCACTCAGGTTCATGGCCTGTTTGGTACCAGGCCTTTAGCAACTGGGTTCCATCTCCTGGTGTAGGTCATTAATCCAATTCGATAATGGTTGTTTGTACTGGTCTGGTCAGTAAAAAGTCAAGCAGTCTTCTGAGGTGGGAGTGAGGATTATAAAAAAGACAGAAAAGATAACTCAGAGACATAGGTTAGAAATCAAGAGGACTGTCCAGGCATTACTGCGGCAGCCTCAAGTTTGGGAAACAAAGTCACAAACCAGCAGAGACCATGTCTGATGTATATTTAATATCTGTACCTATCCAGAGGCCTTCCTATTCCTCTTTGATCCTTCCTCCAAAATTAACAGAACATTCAGAAACTTGCCTTGAGCTTCAAGTGTATCTCCTCTTATAGTACCATGCAAAGGCAGGTCAGGAATTCTGCCAGTAGACCCTGGCCTGACTTGACTCTGCCTGACAGACAGACTGTCACAGAAGCAGGCAAAATAGCTCCCAAGAGTTGGTTACTCTACAACTCTAGTTCCACTGCTGCATCTGATATCTTTCAGGTCACTACCATAGACTGAAGGGTCTTTAACTGGGTTGGTATTTAATTTTCTGTATTATGTATTACCCTTTCATGGTACTGGAACTTTAATTTGATAGGCATAAATATCTGATTGAAACTTTGTATGCCCTGTTGATTTGTACGTGTTTTTATATTTCTTAGGTGCATGCACAGACATACACATGTGTTTGTGTGTGTGTGTGTGTGTGTTTGTTTCCATATGACCTCTCATTGTATCTTAGTTCTAGCTATCCCTCCCCATATTACCCCCTTACCACCCTCTTCCCTCTTTCTCCTTAATACAAATATTCTGCCACACTCATCTGTAACAGTCTATTCTACTTCTGCTTCCTAACCACTGTAGTGATATGGACTGTAGTGTGCTCATCAAAGACTTAATAGTTACCATCAACACATAAGAGATAATTTTTGTTCTAGATTACCTCAGTTCAGTTGATTTTTCTATCTATATCATTTTACCTGCAAATTTCATTATTTCATTATCTTAAGCACTGATTAATATCTTCTTGTGTAAATGTACCAATTTTCTTTACCTTTTCATCTTTTAATGGGTATCAAGTCTATTTCTAATTTCTGCTTTGGATGAATACAACATCTATGAACATGATTGAGCAAACATCTCCCTAGTAAGATGTGTCCTTGGAGTTTATACCCAAGAGTGATGGAGCTGGATGTTGTAAATGTATTCTCAGTGTCATGCGGAACTGCCGCATTGATTTCCATAGTGACTATACAAGTTTGCAATCCTACTAGCAGTAGATAAGTGTTTTCTTTGCTTCATATACTTGACAGAGTGAGCTATTTGTTTTACTGTTCTTAGCCATTCTGATGGATCTAAAATGAAGTTTTAAAATAGTTTTATTTTGCAGTTTCCTGGTAACTAAGGATGGTGAACATTTTCTAAAGTGTTTCTCAACTACTTTTGTTAACTCTTTTGGTAGCTCTCTGTTTAAATCTCTATCCTATAACTAAACTGAGTTATTTGCTTCTTTGATATTAAGTGATTTGAGATCTTTATATATTTTAGATATTAGCCCTTTATCTAAAGAAAAAGGAATCCTCTCATCATCAACAAAGATTCACAAAAATAATTGGGGAAGTTCGTTTCTAGAGACACTGCAACCTAGGGTGATCACAACTATTTGTATACCGATGGAACAAAGTTAATGGTTTTAAATTGGACTCAGGACAGATGAGGGATGTTCAACTGATAAAGGATTCAGAGTATCCCACATAGACACTTAGGTAATATTGTCCAGTGTACTAAGTGGTATTGAAATAGTGACAGGAAGAGATGCTCTTTGTGGCTTTAGCAGACACATATCATAAATAAAGTCATGGATAATTCAGAATTATGACTCAGCATCATCTGGAGACAATTATTGTCCATTTCAAAGAGAGTTGTTGTTGTTGGTTGTGGTGTGTGTGTGTGTGTGTGTTTGTACTTGTGTATGTGTGTGTATGTGCACACTATGAAGTGCATGTAGTCAGAGGACAATTCCTAGGAGTGTCTCTCTCCATTTTGTTAGTTCTATGGATGAAATTCAGCATGTCAATCGGGGAAGCAAGTACCATAAGCCATGACTTAGACCTTCAAATGAATTAAAAATAATAATGTTTATAAAATTGAGGTTATCGATTCCATTTTCATTTGATTTTATTTTTATTAAAAGTAGCAAGAAGTATTTACCACATTTTATGTATACAGATGAAATATGTGAAAGCTAAATATTGAAAAATAGGTTACCTGGTTATAGATCATGATTATAAATTTAAAGCAATTTAAGTCATGTCAACTCCTTCTTTGTGACTGATTTTCTGAAAGCACACTAAGAATTACATTGACTTTTATCTGTTTACAAACACGTATGTAACATGCAGGATATAACCATACATTTTAAAATACTATCAGATAATGATCATCTTGTACTGATTTCTTAACTTAATCACACTGTCTTTTCTAACATAGGATGGTATCATTAGCCAACCATTAGTTGGGAATGTGCTTTGAGCTGTTTTTTCTTAGTAATTAGTAAGATGATCGAATATCCTCTAAATAAAGTTAGGGAATTTGAAAAGACCACAAGGGAGAGTGTGTGCATTAAACAAGCATAGTCTTTCCATAATCACTACATTTTGAACCTAATTAAACTCACTAGAATCCAATTAAGTGATGGGATACAAAAAAGCAATAAAATGATTTGAGAATGAGCTTGATACGTGTAATCCAAAAATCTTTAAAAATAAGCCCTATGATTAAAGTTTTAGGAAAGGGTAAATGGCCCATTTGTGAAGTCCAAGATGAATTTCAAGTTGAATCATGAATTCTATCTCCTAGATGAATGAATTTAGTTTAAAAGGAGACAGAATTGTAGACATAGCTCAGTAGTAAAGTCTATGGTTATGCTGGAATTACAAGGACTCATGCCCATCATATAACAAAAATTATATCAGCATGAACACATCATAATTGCCACAGATATAAGGTAAAGCATTAGTTTAGCATTGCTAGATCCAGCATATTTTATTATAGTCTTAACTTCATTTCTTTGAATTTAAAAAATACAACATACTGATGTAATAACATATTTTCCAAGTATATTAAAGTAAGTAAAAGAAATATAGTGTTAATAATAAATTCATACAAAGTTATCATATATATATCAAATATCATCAACTAGTTATTAATCAAATGAATATTCATACATCTAATGTAAAAATACAAGGCTAAACATAGTAACACATCTGATTGCAACACTTTTAAGGCTGACACAGGAAAACTGAAAAGCTAGGCTATTGCCTAAGGAGACTTTATCCTCAGAAAAAAATTTAAATGTAGCCTAAAGTTTTATTATGGAAAATTCGGTTAAAGTCATTAAAATAGCACATCATTTCTTTGTTCAAGGCTTATGGTTGGATAAATAAGAGGGTATACTTGAACTTTCAAGAGCTTGTGGGAAACTTCTTACTTGAAATCTTCATTTAGTCTATTAGTGTTAAATCATTTGTGCCATAAAATGACAGTGACATTGTAAAATAATGTTACCTATTTCTGGGATCAGTAAAATAAAGAATTTTCACACACTTTTTATTCATGTAAATCATGCTAAATTAAAGCATAAAAGACAACAAAATATTACTTCTGTGTGTGTGCATGTTGTATATGTGTGTGTGTGTGTGTGTATGAGTTTGAATAAAACATTAGATTTTTCTGCAATTATCAGGAAGATGTTGAATAAAGACAGTAAAATCCAGCAAGTGTTAGAGAAAAATCAACATAAGCTGTGTTTTCATGTGCTGCCTTAGATCATGCAAAAAAGAAGTTAAGTGTCTCATGAAGCAGATGAAGAATAACATATCACAAAAAGGAAGAGCAGAGTATACTTTTGAAATAGGGGACTTAATTGGAGGTTAAATACGAGTTTTGTCATTTGTATAAATATTAAACAATTGAAGTCAGTGTACTAGGCAAATCACAGTAGCTTTATATTTTGCAAATGGTCAAAGAAATGAGTGAACTGTTCATGGCCATATTGGACACAGGAAGAGAACATCTCAGAAGGTACTGGAACAAATTGGTGCTATGGTTTTGTGTAGTTTGTCTTCTAGAGATATCAATGTAAACCTGCCCCCTAATATAATACTGTTCATTGGTGATAGAACAAGTCTAATGAAAGGGCTTTTGTTCCTATTTAGTGAAATAATTTGAGGAGTATTGGTATTAGGTCTTCTTTGAAGGTCTGCTAGAATTCTGCATAAAATCATATGGCCCTTGGCCTTTTTGGTTTGGGAGGTTTTAATAACTGCTTCTACTTCATTAGAGATTATAGGATTGTTTACATTGTTTACCTCCTATCAATTTAACTTTGATATGTGATATCTGTCTAGAAAATCATCCATATTATCTAGACTTTTTAAAATTTTGTTGTGTAGGCTTTTGTAGTAAAATAGATGTTTTGAATTTCCTCAGTTTCCATTGTTATATCTCTGTTTTTACTTCTGATTTGTTAACTGGTATACTCTCTCTGTGATCTTCAGTTAGTTTGGCTATGGGTTTATTTTTCTTGTTCATTTTCTCAAAGAACTAGCACTTGGTTTTGTTGATTCTTTGTATTGTTGTCTTTGTTTCTAGTTGGTTGATTTCTACGGTGGGTTTGATTATTTCCTGCATTCTACTTCTCTTGGATGTGTATGCTTCATTTTGTTCTAGAGTTTTCAAATGAATTATTAAGTTGCTAGTGTAGGATCACTCCAACTTCTTTATCAGGGCACTTCATGCTATAAATTTTCCTCTTAGTACTGGCTCCACTGTGTCCTATAAATTTGAGCATGTTGTGTAATCATTTTCATTGAATTATAGAAAGTCTTTAAAATCTTCCTTTTTTCCTTTCTGACCAAGTTATCATTGAGTAGAGTTGTTAAATTTTCATAAGCATGTAGACTTTATGTTGTTTTCTTTGTTATTGAAGTCTATTCTTATTTCATGTTGATCTGATAGGATGCATGGAATTATTTCAATATTCTTGTATCTGTTGAGGCTTGTTTTCTGATCAATTATATGGTCAGTTTTGGAGAAGGTACCATGAGGTCCTGAAAAAAAAGTATATTCTTTTGTTTTAGGGTGAAATTCATTCTATGAAGCCACAGTTACTTGAATCCTAAACCACTCAAGAAACAACAAAGAAAGAAAAATTCAGACCAATCACTGCAAAAATACTGCAGAGAATTCTTTCAAACAGAATCCACAAACAAATCCAAACCATCCAAACCAATGTTCATCAAGATCAAGTAGGCTTCATAATAGGCATGCAGGGATGGCAGCAACATCAAAGTAAAACATGACATGATCATCTCATTAGAAGATAAAAAAGTCTTTGAACATCCCACATCCCTTCATCTTAAAAGTCTTGGAGAGATCAGGAATTCAAGGTCCATACCTAAACATAACAAAAGCAGTATAAAGCAAACCAACAACCAGTATCAAATTAAATGGAGAGAAACTTGAAGCAATCCTACTAAAATCAGGAACAAGACAATGCTGCCCACTCTGTCCCTATTTATTCAATATAATACTCAAAGATCTAGTTAGAACAATTAGGAGATCAGAGGGCTAAAAATTGGAAAGGAAGAATTCAAGGTATCACTATTTGTAGATGATTTGATAATATAGATAAGTGACCCCAAAAATTCTACCAGATAATTGCTCTAGATGATAAGCAGCTTCCATAAAGTAGCTATATATAAAATTAACTTAAATAAGTATTCTTCCTTTATACAATTGATAAATGGGATGAGAAAGAAAATAGGGAAATGATGTAATCATGGGAGGCAGCATGAGGGAGGATACTGGGTGGGGGATGTGAGCAGGGAGGGTAAAGGAGGGGCAATTATGACATGGAAGAGTGATTTTTGTATATCACATATTTTTCAAAATATAATTTATGTAGAATTATGTTTTAAAATGAGCAATTCGTGGCATCAATACATGAAGTTTTACCAGACGGATAAGAACCTATGTTATAATAGATCTTATTTAGAACGAGCCAAAAAGCAAAGAAAGTGATGTTTATAAAGATAAAACTACATAAGTAAATCTTCCTAATAGGAAACCAAAGTCACTATTACCTAGTGGTCTCAATTCGTATCATTTGGTTTTGTTTTTTGCTTTGTGATTATTGTTGTTTGTTTGTTTTGGTTTTGGTTCAGTTTTGTTTGATGGGTTTTTGTTCAGTTATCCCAGCAGTCTAGAAATAATGAGGATGTTCTTGCACTACTGAGCACTGGGCATGAGATTCTACAATTGCACAAAGCTATGGTGCCCCAGGGAGGATCGAGGAGATAAAAAAGGTTTGAATATCTATCAAATTGTTAAGGACCATTTTATTGCATACTAGGGGTATGGAGAGAGTACTCAATTCTCATATATTTTTTTAATTTGAAGTTTATAAATCTTCTTTGATCAGAGGTGACCAACAAGGAAAAGTTTATCTGTGATTCAAGGTGAACTACTCAAGCTTAAAAAATATACCCTGCAGACTTTACTAAGGTCACTGACTGTATCTAGAACTTTGAGAAAGACTAAATGGTCTCTATACCTCCTTCTAAGGAAAAGGATTCTGAGATGAATTTTGCTGAATATGTTCCTGGTATATCATCTGCTCTGTGTGCCAAAACTGATCATTTTCAAAAGATGTATCCCGATCAATTGACAACTCATTGTCAACAAGTGGAGGACACTCTGCTTCATTCGTTGAAATTAAAAAGATGACTGGGAATATAAGTCCTGCAAATATAAAATGCATAGGCATCTGAAAAAGAATGGTAACACTCAAGCATAGAGAGGAGCAGTAAACAGAGTTTGCTTGTTGGAACTAGTTAAGAAGTCACAGAAATCGATATCATTACATTTATATGGAGATATATATGTACTTATATTCTATATATGATGCATATAATGTATACAATGTATAATACTTTACTATTCTTAATATTTTGTAGTATTTATAAAGCATTCAAATTTATTTTTAGTCCATCATTTCATTTGTTTTTGTCTATATGCACGTGTCTTTCTGTCTATATAGAAATATATACATTTGTCTCTATCCCTCTGATCCATATTTCATGAGCCTGGTTTAGTATGTACACTTGCTATATTTTAATATATGCAGGGAAAGGGGAATATAGTTTATTCATTTCAATGATTTACCTACTTCTATGTGCAGGTAAGAAATTTTCATATTTAAAAAAGGTATATTGGTTCTTACTGCCAAAGTCAATCCCTGCTACAGCATAGGGAATAATCAGTTCTGCATGGAAGATGCAGGAAAGTCCTACTGAAGTGACATCTGAGCCAAATTTTGAAGCTAGGAGTATCTACGTTCAACTCAATATGTATTGCTGGCTTATTAAATGCAAGGTATTCTGCTAAGGTGCTATGAAGCATAGAGAAGTGAATAAAATATGGTTTCTTCAATTCAAGGATTTACAATCTAATGAAGGAGACTGACACATACACAGAAGCCCCTGTGGAAGTTCTCTAGACATCATTAAGTTTGATCCTGAGACATTCTGAGATGTCTGGCATTCTTAAAAGGATTATCCATTACAATATCCTCTGCAATGACTTGGGACAAGTTGGCTGGATAGAAATTAGTCTGTGGAGAATGGGCTTCACTATAAAGTGGCAATGTATTCACTCAATAAGAAGTTACTTTTATTTTTTCTCTGCTACAACATGTACAAGCAGGTATGCATTCCATTTACTTTCCTCAAAGGGATTGTGGCCTGTTGCAACAGGCTAACTAAGCCCATTTTTCCCCAGAATGTGGCTTCCAGCATGTTAATACCCAGATACTAATAAAAATAGGTTTTGACCACATATATCTATTTGCCTTTTAATTTCTTACAATGACTTCTTTTTACCAGTAATTATTCTTTGCATATGATGATGTCAATGTGCAGAGAGTATCATCAGTAACTTCTTCACTGTATAGGAAAGCCTTAAATTGTGAACTAAGGGTCCTTCCTCTGAAGTCCAAATTAGGAAGAAAAAAGGAAACTGCGCATTCTTAAAAAATTGCGAAAATATGGAAATGGAATTTACTTCAAAGTTTATAAAGAGCTCTAATGTAAAATCAATTCAGTCCAGCACAGGAATAAACTGGAAATAGCTATACATGATTACTGGCTTGGAAAAACTTTGAACTATAGATGCTAACGATATTTATTTACCTTTGAAGTTTGGTGGTTGGACATGTGTAATTTAATTAGTGTTTCTTTCTGGTTGTTTCAGTTTTAGTAATTGTCAATTGCATAGCTGATTGGAAAATTTTCTGGACTCACACCGTTCTTTTATTTTTAAACCATTCCAGTTAGCAGAGGCTCTATAACCTAAAAACATTGTTACATCTTTTTCTCATCTCCCTTCTGCTCTGCTGGGTAGCATCCCATTTCCTTTACCATTTGTTCACATGTTAAGAGCAACTAATAATACATTTCTCTTTGACGACCGAATCGAAAGTCGGGTGTCTTCCTGATCTCAAGACAATTTACTCATTATTTCAAATCATTGAGGTAAGATCGTTTAATTTTCACAGAATATGCTTCGTAAGTTTGTTACAATTCAAGTAAAGTCTCCTGCCTCAAAACTCATCACAAGGATCTATATGACCCTCCTCTTGATCAACAGTCTTGCTCAGTCACTCTCCGCTGCTTACCAGCCCCATTAAGCATTTCGTCCTCCCCTGATTAACTTTATTCTGCACTTTCAGGATTTTGCACTTGTTTTTTATCTCCTCAAATTGTTTTATTTACTACTACAATACTTTAAATTCCAGACCATTCTCACATAGTCTGTTTTAGAGCAACCTTTCTATCTTCTACTGTGCATGAACTCCAATAGCTTCTGTGATTACTGTCATTTCAGACATCATCTACCCAGCGTTGTCATGACAAACTTGACTGTGGTCGTCGTTTATGCTCCATACTTATAATTGTGTTCTGTGTACTATCTATCATTTTTGCGAGTTTATCCATTCATGACCCATCAGCTGATATGCTTTTCCTTTTGCTTATGCTTTCCCACTACACAAAAGATCACGTTCCTTAAATATGATTCTCAATTTTACTGGGTTTATAATTTAAAAAATGATCATGGAGTAGCTGTAGGTGTATTTGAGAGAACATTCTCAGGGAGGATTAACCAGGAAAAGACCTACTACACATGTGGTTGCATGTCTTATGGGAAAGATCAAAAACCAGATTAAAATAGCAGGAAGTAAGCAGAATGCATCATTCTACCTCTTTTGTGTGTCATGTGACCTGATGCGAACTGTTCTCCACAGTGCTATGCGCCTGGCACCTTGTAAACTGCAAGACAAACAAGTATGCCTCTGATGTTTTATAAAATATTTTGCACAAAGGTAAGAAAATTGACTAATACTTTGTTCTGTATTTTTTCTCATACATTTTCTTCCCTGTCTATATAGAACATTCAAAGATACATCCATCCCTGAATGTATTTATGTAGTTTTCAATTCATGACACATACAGGTGTTGATCTTCTATATGAAGAACAAGAGTACATCCTGTTTCTTTGGAGAGCACTGATATTTTAAAAAATAGTTTTGATGCACAGACAGCATACATACAGAGAGGTAAATTATCATTAGAGAGTTTCCTCGTGAGTTAGCCCTTCTGTTTATTACTCAAAGTGTATTTCCATATGAAGATTGCTTTATAATATCTTTCCAGTTTTTATTTTTTTCTGAATTATTTTTGTTTATTTGGTAAACATCTCAAAGATTATATCCATCCATCCTGTGAACATGTATTCTGAATTATGTTTCTTCCCCCAAAAGCATTTTTAATTTTTGTTCACCAGTTATAACTTATATAGTATATCACAGTTTACATTTAGAGAATTGTGATTTCTTGAAGCATTTCAAAATAAATATACTGGTAAATATTGTTTTAAGTGTGAAGTTTATCCTTCTCCTTACGGAGCACCTGAGACTCCTTAACTGGTGTAAGTAGAATATATCTCCCATCCCTATTGATCAAAGGTCTTCCACAAATGCCTCAGATATTTATATCGTATAATTACACATAGAAAATGAGAAATATTTCTTACAAGTTAATTTTTAACTAATATTGTCTTTTAAGGTGAGAATGATGTTTTGTTTATTTAAGCTCTGAGAGATGTCATGTATATTTTATCTTTACCTGAATTGAGTTTTTTCTTGTTAATTCCATCTCGCCTTTCTGTCCCCACAAGTATATATTTTTCAGCTGGGAAGTCTACTGAACACTCAAGTGAACTTGTCAACTCAGCCTTGAGAATGAGGCAGATGAGCTAGTAGTATTTGAAATAAAAAAAATTAATGTAAACTATTTTGTTAATGACTTTTTTTCTTAACAGAAACATAATATAGTACTGATAGAAAACTAGTATACTCTTTTAAATCCAAAATATAACATGAAAAAATAAATGTGTAATTATTTCTAAGAACACTGTTTATTTGAGAAATGAGCCTTCAGCTAAACTGGGGAGAATATGTGAAAATAATCTGTTGCGTATAGGTCACGGTAGCTCATTAATGGGAAAATAAAACCTCTGCTTTATTCAGATTTATGAAGACAGAGGGGGACTACATACTAATTCTAATTATTGCTAGTCAAATAGATCTTTACTTTATAAATTACTTTAACCAATATTCAAATAAATGATGATTATTTTCCTTTTTTATGTTAAGACTTTTGACATCCCAAACTCCTAATTCTTTGCATTAATAATCTTTATCTTTAGAGAAAACTATTCCTGTCACTTCTCAGGAGAAGAGAAGCAAAATTCTTTAAAGAAAATATGAACTTTCATCCTAATGTGTGCGTGTGTGTATGTGTGTATGTGTATTACACAGAACTCTCATTACAGAAACAAAAGGATTTGAATTTCCATGTGAATAATTTTATTCTCTCTCTAATGATTTCTGTTTTGATGTTCTGTTGAGCCTGTTCAGGTCTCATGAATAAAACTTTAACTCCTAGTCCTTCAAATACAGTGAACAGTTCTTGAAATTGCAGGTAAGCATCTGAAGAGCACTGTGCTATTGAAGATAGGTATCTGCTGTTGGAATATGCACACTGTATCCTAAGATTCTCTCATTCATTAATCATAAAATTCATTCATCTTCCCCAAATCTTATTTTTCATTTTATTTTTTCCAATAGCGTATTCAAAACCTTCTGAAAAATTTGAGACTCTTTGTATACTTATCTATTTGTTTTGCCTTATGTTACTATTTTGATCAGATTTTTTGTGTGTGTGACTATCTTTTCTTTCTTTGTTTAATTATACCTTGTGTATAGCTTGCTGAAACTCTATTATTATTTTAACTATGGCAGAAGAAGCAATCATAGAACAGGCACTGGAAAGCCAGTGAGTTGTTATTGCTGTTATTACTGACATACTGGTAGTAGGATCATTGGAATATAGCCCATTCTTTGTCGAAATGATAAATGGCCTACGCTAACAAGAATTGAATGAGAAAAAAATTGATACATATATAACCTTTGTTTACCAATTCAACTTGATTATAAGTCATCAAATATAACATTCATTATTTTTGTCAACAAATTCTCTGGAAGCAACATATGCCTTCATATATGCATGTTGAAATGCTTAAAATTATAGTTTTTATTCAGGATAGCGATAACTTTGTCTTTTTGTAATATAATTAATGAAGCTGTGACTTTGAAGTTTTCTCAATAGAGAAGTATGTTTGATAAGTAAATCAGTATTGATAACTTACTTTTAAATGCACTTCAGTGCATAGAACATTTCATACCTCAAAATTATTTCGCAATACAGGATGATTTATCCTTTCAAGACATAGTATCTGTAACTAATATGTATAAACTATGCACACACACACACGCTTTTGTGTGAACCTCAAAAGTGTAGTGTATATAAAGTATAAATAATATAATGATAAAGAATATTAATATTATTTATTATTTCATTAGACACTGTAAAGGTTATTGTATAGTTAATTAGCATTGGTAAAATTGGAAGCACTGTATATAATATGAAGAAATAATATACACATCACTAATTCCAATGTACAGCTGAAGAATTTTGCCTTGTTATGTCTTAAGTTCTCTTGAATTATTGTGATAATATAGAACACAGACACATTTTAATTATTTGTTCAGTCATTAGCACAATAAATAATAAAAGGTACATACCATGTCTATTTATTCATGTAAATAAAAAATCTATAGTTCTTAAATTTTTTTACAGTTTCTTAGACTAGTTTTTAGGTATTAAATTGAGCTTTTGTAGAAATGGCTAAGATTTACCAATATAATTTTTGAATGAATGAATGATTGAATGAATAATAAGTAACTAACTAACTAACTAAATAAATAAATAAATAAAATAGAGCAAGTATTTGGTTCTATTACATTCTATTACTGCTGAGACAGAGGAGAGAGGGATACACGTTACTTAGTCATTTAGTTTTGGTGTATTTATTACCTTGATTATCTAGTATATGCTGTCATTAAATAATGCTTCTATTAGAGTCTCTCCTTTGTTTTTATTATATATTCTGTCATAGGTCTACCATTATAATATAATATGCAATAGTCTTACTAATGTAATCTCTCCAACTTATGACACTTGAAGGCCTAGGAAGCTTTTATTGTTTTACTCTATTTAGTGTCACCTAATTGAAACAATGTCATTTATCACTTTTACAAACTGCCTTCTTTCTCTTAATGTACACACATGACACTTGGATTGGTAGATCAGTATTATTCTGAAATTGCATTTGTATTGTGGACAGTTCTACAATTTCATTATCAAATCACCTACTAAATAATTATACATTCTTGGCTGTGGGTCTGGATATGTAGCTTTTTGGTAGAGTACTTGTCTAGCATGCTACACATCTCAGGTGTAGTCTGCAGCACCAGAAAAAATTCTTGTATATTCCTGGATGTGTTTTCAGACATTCATTTTGTGCTTTTGGGACTTGTTTTATTGATAGTAAATTTGTTTGTCTTATACTGCCAACTACTTAAAAATTAGTTTCACTAGGGCCTGTTTTTTCTTAATATCTCCAGAAGCTAATTAAAATATGTCTATCTGACACAGCATCTACTTCCTGCCAAATATCATTTATCATTTTCATATTGTTGGTGGTATGCATCTTAAAATACATGTTACAATTGGTTCATATATATAGGTTTGAGAGTTTGTAACTATATAAAAGTGAATGTAGGGGAAATCATATTGAGAACCTCTTTAGACACTGGAAGAATTGTTTGTTAATCAAGTTTTAAACTTTATTTCTTCACTGATGCTTCCTATGGGCTTTGTGCATATGCCTAGTATCCATGACTTTCAGTGGCTCAATGTCATAATCTAGGTCTAAGAACTTCATTTTTTTCTCTGTTTATTTAATAAGTTATAACGTCAGTTTTTAAATGCAACTCAGAAGTTTTCCAGAAGCAAGATTCATAATCACATTAAAATTTCAAGCACAAAAATAAACATAGAACAGGATTTTGATTGACATATTATAAATTATTGCCAAGACATTAGTTTATTACAGCAGTTTACTAACTGCAACAATGAAATTTCTATTTGGGCTTTATTTGTTAAGTTTTAATTTTATTTTCAGTGATGCTATTAATGTTACTTATGAGTTTTCAATTAAGCTTGCTCACAAACTCTGTTAGCAAGCTGTTTAATTTACAAATAAGAAATTAATAGCTATTTTATTATTTTTAAATGAGAGATAGAGAAACATCATCACTGAGTAGGATTATACAACAGCTCTCACAAATAGTCTAGAACAACAATTATTAATATACAAAACATTGAATATACAAGAAAACTAGATGAGAGAACATAGGATTTATTTTTAAGTATAATATAACTTGATGTTTTAATTTTATTTCCAACGCTTATATTACATTATCTATGAGATTTTATTGAAGCTTCTTTACAAATTCCTTTTTAGCTAGTTGTTTAACTTTCAAATGAAAGACACATCCTATCTGGGAAACAGAGGAAATTAAATTTAGGCCATATGCTTTAAATTTGTAACTGGGCAGCTAGGGTAAAAATTTGTGCCAAGCACAACTCCCATTCGTGAGCAGATAGTTACAGACTAACATGCTACAATAGCATTACCCATGAAGCACAGACAGGCTTTGTAACTCTTCCCCCAATGTCAGCCACATGAGAAGGAAGAAAACATTATTTAGTGAAACTTCATAAATCTATAGCAAGATATGTTTTTCTTATAACTTAGTAACACATTTGGCAGTTGGGAACCAAAAGATGTAAGTAAAAGCAGTACTTGGAGACAGTCTATAGGCTGTGTCCTCTGCAGATGGGAATTAATATGAGCAGACTAAGTTTTCCTGTGTATCTAGTTTTAGCACAGTTCTTAAAGCATCTTTGATATACTAAAACCCGTTTAGTTTATTATATGTTGGTCAACTGCTTCCAAATATGAGGCCTCCCATGGAGTATTTGATATACCCAGTGTTACTCTAATGGAGAAAGCAATTTTTTTCTCTGTCTGAGGGAGGAAGAATATAAATAACATAAACATTCACTTTTTGTTCTTCTTGTTGTTCCTGACCAGGTCTCACTTTGAAGCTGTCTTATGGTTTCTCTTGCTGTGAAGATACAATGTGACCACAGGAACTCTTATACGATTTAATTGGGGCTGAATCACAGTTTAAAGTTTAGTCCATTATCATCATGGCAGGAAGTATGGGAGACATAAGGCTGGAGAAGGAGCACAGTGTTCTATTTTGAGATCTTCAGGAATCAGGAAGAAGAGTAAGCATCTGGGCCTGGCTTGAGCTTCTGAAACCACAAATCCCACTTATAGACACACACTTCCTCCAATACGGCTTCAAAATGTTAACAAAGCCAAAAGTCAAATAATGCTACTCCTTTGATATTGTAGGAGTAATTTATTATTCAAGCTAACACAGTAGTCTTGGCTTTCCTTGAACTCACAGAGTGCATCCTTCCTCTGCCTTCATAGTCTTTGAATTAAAGGCATGCTGTACTTATTTGATTACAGGGATTTTTGTTTGTTTGAATTTGTAGGGATTTTGTTTGTTTGTTTACTTTCTCGTTTTTTCTGCGTCATACTTTATTTGGGGTATTTTTTTTTTTAATTTTTGGTGGATTGTTATACTGAGTTTTGTTTGTTTTTGGAGACGGAACATAAATAAAGGTGGATAGGGAGGGGGAAAGGATATGGATGTACCTGGGAGAGACAAAAAATATGATCAAGATATATTTAATTATTTTTTAAAATAATTTTTCCTAAAAAGCTTAAAAATTCATTTTAGTTGAGAAATTTAGGTAAGAGTCAACTTATTATCAAGCTAAATGATCAACAGACTAACAATTCCAATCACAGGCAACACTGAGGACTATAAGACCGCATTTGCCACTGTCAAGATTATGACTTTTCTCTATAACTTGAGTCAGGCATGTGAAACCTGAGTCAAGTCTAATGTGCTCTGTACCCAGGTCTCTGTATGAGGACATCCTCTGCAATGGTCCTGGTGACAGGAACCACTTATAATCTGTTACACATCTATTTTGTCCACAATTGCCTACATCTTTTTTCAGTGGGCTGGAATATGGGTCCACTTCAACATTGTCATTCTTCTATTATTTTGTCTTTTTCACATCATCCCAGGATTGAACCTTTTGATACATATTCCCAGAATCTGTGGCAGATTGGTCTTGTTCAAGACATAGTCTGTTGACATGCAAGGCCTAAGGCATAATAGTGATCTATAATGATGTCTAATATACATCTATTGCTTGCCATCAGTTGGGTCAACAATAAGAAATATTTCTTTACCTTTATAGACCCAAAAAGAGGCTTACAGAAAAGCATTACCTATAGAGGTATTTGTCTTATTTATTCAGAATAAATATCAACTATGGATTTAGGACAAACAGGAACATGTACCACTTTTTGTGGCAAAACAATAATAGCCCAAGAATGGCAAACTGATAGCAAACCTGGGCTTAGGTCTAATATAAGGTATGAAATTGGGGAAGTGATTATACACTTACAGAAAAGCAGATATCCATTAGATACACATAAACAAACCTTCAAAGTAAAATTGACATGCCCCCTAGTCTTTCTTAACTACGATAGTCTAACTCAACTATGATACATAAAATCATTAATATTGTAACAATTATATGTAGTTGTTAATGGTAAGTAATTCCTCAACAATTTTGTCAGTTTTATTTTACCAATAAAAGTACTTAAGATAACATACTTAAGAAAAAATTGGAGATGTAGGTGTTTCTGAAAAGAAAATATACAAATGACCAATAGGTATATGCAAACATCTTAAACTTCACCATTTTTTATAGAAGTTGAAAGCCAAATCCATCAGGAGCTGTTACTTCACAGGAGCTGTTACTGTTTCAAATGGTAATTATCAAAATGGCATAATGCTGATGAGGAAGTAGAGCAAAGGGACACATTGTGACATCCTCATAGCCAGGAAAAATTGGGGTATCCACCATGGACAACAATAGTTTCCTGAAGCAGCTTTATAAATAGCCATTCCATCGAGCCATTCCACCTTCAAATATACATGTAAAGAAAATGAACTATTATCTCAAGTGGAAAGTTTACACCCATGTTTACTGCAGCACTCTTTCTAGTAGCCAAGGAATAGTAGCAATTCAGTGTCTATTAGTAGATAAATGAAGGAATCAGGTGCATTTATTCAATAGAAGGTAATTCAGTTTTAAAAAGAAAAAGAGAAGGAGTGAATTTTATCCTGTTATGTAAGAAAACAAAACAAAAATCAAAAGCAAAAACAAAAGAAAAGAAAATAGAGAAAAAGAAAAGTAGAACTGAGGAGTACTTTTTAAGGAGACTTTTGAGAAACTAAGCAATGGAAATTTTGCCTGATTCTATTAGTTCCTATAATCTAGCGAAGTAGATCTCATGTTACTAGATACTGCATAAAACAGAGGTAAGGATGGCATGGGAGGGTCTCCTGTGTTCCCACCTCTAGCTAATATTCTACTGAAACTGTTAGCTCTTTGGGGAGGGAAACTCAGTCTTGGTACCTGGTAAGCCAGCCTTGTTCTTTTACATGGCCCCTTACCTAAGTGTAATGGATTCAATGAATTCCATTATATTTAAAATTTTTTAAAGAACATGAAATTCAAATAAAGGACCATGACAAGGTATATTTATTTGGGAGGTGTTAAAAGGAATAATAGGTGTGCACTAAATAAAAATACATTGTATACATACATATGAAATTCTATGACTATTAATAAATATTATATTTTAACGATATAGAAAAGTTTAATCAACAAGAAGTAAGTCTTTGTTACACAAGAACAGGACATTCTTTTGTGCTATTACATAGATAAGTGAGCACAAATGATAGGCAGCATATACCTAACAGCGAGAACAAATGATTTTGAAGCTTTAACTTCAAAAAAGATAATATTTGAAAATATAGATATGATTGTCTTGATTTAAACATGTAATATGAACACATTTTTTTGAAAAAACAGTGTGATAATTAATATGTACAATGATTATATTGTTTCATATTAAATAACCAAATTTTACAGAATAAACTAGAATACATTCTTTTTAAAAATTTTTATTGGATATTTTATTTCTTTAAATTTCAACTGTTATACCCTTTCCAGACTTCTCCTTCACAACCCACCTATCCTAACCTCTTTGCCTGCTTCTATGAGGGTGTTCAAACAGACCCACCCATTCCCACCTCCCCATCCTAGCATTCCCCTACACTGGGACATCAAACCTTCACAGGCCCAAGGGCTTCTTCTCTCATTGATGCCAGATAAGGCCATCCTCTGCTACATATGCAGGTGGAGCCTTGGTTACCACATATATTTGTAACACATCTTAAGCTGCCTTTGACTTAATTGTAAACATACATAAGATTGCATGTACATGTTCCCCATAGTTTTCTTACATAAGGATAGAAGTTTATTCAAAACAGGAAATCGCCTTTGGCTGAAAATCTACCAATGGCTCTATGTCATATAGTATATTAAAGTTGCTAAAGGGCAGTGAGGTGGGAGTGAGTGGGTGGATGGGGGAAAACCATCATAGAAGCAACGAGACAGGATGGGATAGGAACATTAGGGAGGGGAAACAGGGAAAGGGGATGACATCTGAAATGTAAATACATAACATGTTCAATAAAAAAATTAAACTGCAGAATATGTGACTAACACAGATAACTCTGTGTTTCTTTTCTACAACTGAATAGACTTCAGTGCTCTGAAAACTTAAATGTAACCTAATATTTTACAAATCTACTTTTTTGTCAGAAAGTTGCTCTACATCGTAGAATAATTTGACCTTTTTGTATTATTTCTTTCTGTTCTGCTTTGTTCTTTTCTTCACAAATTATAATGTTCCTATTTATGGGCCAAGTTTGAGTATGTGACCAAGGATGTATTTAAAATATTCATTCTTGAAATAGTAGTACAAAAACTTGTCATAGTTGGGCAAGTTATGATAGTTTAAGTCAAAAAATAGAGAAGTATAATTGTAAAGTGTGCAAAATAGAAAATAATTTGCTTAATTCACCCAAATACCAATGAACACTTAAATTTTACAAATTCAAAATATTGCAGGTAAGAACATGGATACACAGCTCATTCTGATTTAAATTCTGCAAGTCCATACAAACATACTTTTGTATGGTTTTCTAGAATTAGAACTACTATTCTTTATCAAATATTATCGTATTCTAACTTAAGCACAGAAGAGAAATGAGAAAGCAGAAACAAGTTTGCCAGAGTTATACAATTTGGCACATGAGATTTAATTTCTGTAAAATTTATTTCAACAAAATGGTGCCAAGAATAATTATTAGTCTCAATTTCTGTTCTGCCAGACTAAATCAAGAAACGTCTGTCACTTTCCATGTCTGTGGTCTCTTGCTTGTCCTAAAGCAGACCATTCGTCCATATTTGTCACTAAGATTCACATAAGTATTGCATCCAGAATATGACTGCTTAGTTGTTTTGATATAAATCTCGCATTGTGAAATTATTTCAAAGTATCCATAATTAAAACTTACAGATTTTAAAATTCTGGTAATTTAGTCAGTGTTGATTTGTAAAGACAAGTATTTCCCTGCTTATTAACTACAAAGTTAAATGTTACTTCAGTGAAGGCTTTACCATGAGAGACAGGTTATTTTTCATGTCTTCTAAAATATGCGGTTTGAAGTGATCTTGATAGGGCTGAAATGATGTAAAGCAATTGCTTATTTTAATTATTTACATTTCAAATGTTATCACCCTTCCACAAGTTTCCCCTCCACAAGCCCTTTTACCCCTCTGCCTCTCCTGCCACTATGATGGTGCACCCCCATCCATCTACCCCTTCATGCCTCAGCATTCTAGCTTTCTCCAATCCTGGGTCATCAAGCCTCCATGGAACCAAGGGGCTACCCTCTGAGTAATGCCCACTAAGGCAATTATCTGCTACATATGCAGCTGGGGTCATGTGCCCCCTATGTGTATTCTTTGATTGGTGGTTTAGTCCCTGAGAGCTTTTGGGGGGGGTCTGGTTGGTTGATATTTAATTATATGTTGAATAGATTATAAGCCAAGACTCTGTGTCTTTAAAAATTGAGGAATATATTTTAAAACTCTCTTAGTCTATACAATATGATAAAACATATCAAAAATGTGTAATGTAGAGTACTGATTTAAAGGAGAGGTACTAGTAGAAACAATTCATTTTAATAACACAATCTGTGTATGAATGGTCTTGTGACTCTTTAATTACATTTTGCTTTCTCATCAATACTGCTATAGTGTACTGTTGACCTCTGGGTTCATTGATTCCTTGAAATCATAGAAAGCATGCTTCCACCTATATTTATGCTGATTAACCATTATATAATTTTTATTTATCTATTGTTAAGAATGCCGAGTTTGGCTGGGAGTTTTTCACAACATCTGGCACAACATTGTGTCTATTGGAGAGGAAGCAATTTAGTTTCCAGCACCTACATCTGACAACTCACAACTTGTTATGGCTCAAATTTAAGAAGATACTAAGCCTTTCTCTGGCTTCCTGGAGCACATACTAAAAGGTCACAGCACAGCTTGTAACAGATCACAGCAGGCCAAGATGGTTCCACTAGGGGAGGTTTATTAAGAGAGTGGGAGGGGAGAGAGAGAGAGAGAAGAGGATAGAGGCCGGCCATGACCACGTGGAGAGAGGGAGAAGAGAAGGGGGGAGGGGAGAGGACAACCTGCAGGTGCGAGGGTCAAGAAGCCAAGAGAGGAGGGGGGCAAGCAGCCCCTTTTATAGTGGGCCAGGCTACCTGCCTGTTGCCAGGTAACTGTGGGGTGGAGCGTACCTGGCTGCTTCCAAGTAACTGTGGTGGTGGAGTTTAACAGATTACTAACATTCTCACATTTAGGTTTAATTAAAAAGAAAAATTAGAAAGAGGTGATGGCAAAGCAGGAATAGGGTTGTTGTGAAATCTGGCTACTTCCTGCTGGCATTGGGGGCGACGTGTCTCTAGGGGAAACCTAGAAGAATGGATATGGGAGATGTTTGTCCAGAATTAGAAGAGCTGGCTGTTTTCTGATGTCCAGGGTCAGGTCCAGTAGGAGCTGCTGTGTGTGTGTGTGGCAGAAGATGGAGCATCTGGAGGTTGTTTCTCTGGAGCTGTATTGGATGCACTTATCTGGATGGCATTCATGAGAGGTAGATCTGAGTGGGTTTCCTGTAGCTTATAAATTTTTAAAAGAGATAACAGCATGAGTTAACAACACAAGTAGTCTTTCAACTGAGTTTAGGTAATGAGGTAACAGATAACATCTTTGAAAACTTAGCTGTCAATGTAGTCAGAAGTCTGGTAAAGAGTAAACAACAATCTACCAGTTATATATTATTTTTAAAAAATGACAGAGTCCACTCGCCAACAGTTCCCATGGTTTCCATAGCCTCTTGGGCGAAGTCAGTCTCGCTTCCAAGTGCAGAAGCCGCAGGGCTTTTTTCTGTGGAATGGATACGTGTGACATGAGAAATGACTTACCTTGGTTTAGCCAAGTCATTTACTCAGGGTATCCCTTTGTATTTGTCTACATACAATCCAGGCTGTATGTTCTAGGAGTCCAGCGTCCAGGTCTTCTGAAACCAATCTTGGGCTAACTGTTAGAGGCTTTGGGCATTCTGTCAGCCATAAACTTAAAATATATAATTAGCAGACTTCTGACAAGATTGATAGCTATAAGGATTGGTTGTAACTGAATAAAAATACATCAAAACAGGTTAGGAAAGAGTCTTAAGTAACTTTGGCGGGTTGCATAGGAAGAGAAAAGCACATTTTTGTATTAGCAAAGAAGCATTTTGGTTAAGACAAGAATAAGAAAGCTGGCAATAGTGGCATGCGGTACAGCTGGCGGGCTGGAGTTGTGAGCCACAGGTGCTGTGGGCAGCAAGTGACAGGGTGGGACTTCCTGTTAGCATGAGGAAGCCGCTGCCCAGTGTTTCTGGCAGCAGTGAGTAAAGAAAAGCAAGCATGTCCCATATAACCCCAACGTTTACAGGTCCCAGGTGGCAGGATATAAGGGGAAAACCCAGAGCAGAGCTAAGAACCATAGAGGGAAGGGACCAGGCGAATCGGCTGACCAATCTCAGAGGAGGCGAGGGGAGCTAGCTGGGCCCTGGATCCGCTAGCTTTCCAGGCAAGGCGCTGGAACTGAGCTTCCAGTGGACCCGCAAATGATGAAGGAGTGGGAAGGGGAAAAGGTCGCGAAAGACTGGCCCTTGGAAGAGACACCTGGGGACTATGGTCGGAGCTGGTGCTCCTGAGACAGAGAAAACAGTCTGTCCAGGCCTGGCCTGGCGTACTCAGCAGCGAGAAACTGTCTCAAGAGGAAGAGGGTAAGTGTCTCATCCAAGGGGAGCAATCATAGGGGTCCAGGCCTGGCCTGGGGTACTCAGCCACGAACGAGGAAGAGGGGAAGTGTCTCATCCAAGGGGAGCCATCCTAGAGAGATTCAGGGAAGGACAGGGTTCAGGAAAGGACACTCTAGCTCAAGGAATCTTCCCTGGGACCATGTGGAGGGTTACTCTAGCCAGTGGGGGATGGGGAAGTTTACCAGTTCTAGGCTAGTGTGTCCTGCAGACATCCGCTAGAGTCACAGTAATTCCCCCATTTTGGTTTAATTAAAAAGAAAAATTAGAAAGAGGTGTGGGGCAGAACCTTGGGTGGGGAGCAGGCAGAACACATGGAAAGGGGTATAGGGAATTTTTCCAGTTATCAGACTGCTGGCAGTATGTGTCTGTGGGTATGGACGAAGACAATGTATTGCCCATTGGGTGACGGTTGTTACAGGCTATCAGCCAGTTTCTTGAATGATAAGCCAGCAACAAAGCAATCAGGCACTGCTTATAATAATCGGGCCATCGCATGATCAAATAAGGGCCTCGACTGGGCTAGCCCACCAGTAGTTAGCCAGTCAGGATATAGCTCGCCAGGTACCAGTTTTTCTGTGGAGCTGCAAGAGCTGAGGAGGGGTTACGAGCTATTTCCGAGAGGGGAAAGACCACCCAATGGGCCAATGTCCTAAGTGGCAGATCAGCTAGAGGCCATATAGACTGGGGCCATGAAAAGCCAAACCCTTAGTCCAGGAAGCGCTGGCCAGGCGCTAACCCGGAGTTTAGGGTCCCTCAAGCCGAACGGAAACTCCTTACCAATTAATTGATGTCTGTTTATGAGTTTGTGTAGTCTGATATCAAGCAATGGTACCCGGCCCACGTGGCAGAGTACCACAGGGGAGGCCGCAGCGGCTCAGCTCACATGATGGAAGTTTGGCGAGCCTCGCAGCAGCAGCAGCAGCAGCAGCAGCAGCATGGGACAGGGGTTGTAGCAGCAGATGTTAATTCACCCGCTCCGTGGTGGCGGGTAGCAGCAGATGAAGTCCGAGTGGTCGTTGTGTCCATCTTGTACAGTCGCAGCAGCTGAGGTCTCTGAAGTCTTCATATCCCGGGTTTCGGCACCAATAAAAGGTCATGCACAGCTTGTACAGATCACAGCAGGCCAAGATGGTTCCACGAGGGGAGGTTTATTAAGAGAGTGGGGGGGGAGAGAGAGAAGAGGATAGAGCCCGGCCATGACCACGTGGAGAGAGGGAGAAGAGAAGGGGGGAGGGGAGAAGACAACCTGCAGGTGCGCAGGGTTGAGAAGTCAAGAGAGGAGGGGGGCAAGAAGCCCCTTTTATAGTGGGCAGGGCAACCTGCCTGTTGCCAGGTAACTGTGGGGCAGAGCGTACCTGGCTGCTTCCAAGTAACTGTGGAGGTAGAGTTTAACAGATTACTAACATATACTCCTACACACACACACACACACACACACACACAGAATCACATGATAAAAAAAACATTTTACAAAATATTAGATTAGACTTTCAAATGTAAATGCTAATCATTTTATTTAATCTTGTCAAAGTGACCAATCCATTAAGTTACATGGATGGACAAAGATCAAAATATACGTGTAATAACGAATATAGAGATGACCATGTGTTTTGCTTTGCCTCCACCAACCTTTAATTTCAAACTGAAGTACATTCAGTCTGAAAATTTAGCCTTACCGGGAATATATCAAGTTATGATTCAAATACCATCAGTTATTTAAGCCATCAAAGATTGGGTGATATATTCCCATGTACACCATGCATTGTTTAAAGATGGAGATTTAGTCTAGAATTTGCATAGTCCGTGAATTGCCAAAGTATAAACATCAGAGTGCATGGTTACACAAACCTTGATAGTTAATGCAACAGAAGTGGTCAAGTCCTACTGAACAATTCATTATATGTGTCGTTGAGTAAAGCATCATCAAATAACATGAGCTGAATTAATGTGTACTTTTCGAGCTCTTTAGTGTATACAATGTTTATTATAACATTTATTTATAGAAAAATAATTTACAATATTTTTAATATTTCAACATATTTTTCTAAGAAAAAAGAGGCAATGAGCCAGTTATCTCTGTAACTAATATCAGGTTAATTGAACTAAGAATTTTAATCATAAATGCCTCCACCTAACCCAAATCCCAATGACTTGAAAAAATTTTTAACTCACAAAGATCTTATTTTGATGGTATTCTGATATATCACACTGTAATTTAGTATTGTTAATATCTGAATTCCATAAGAATTAACAAATAGTAACATTTACATCCTTAATATGCCATACCAGTACTCTGAAACAGCAATACAAAATCTCGTCATAGGCAAATAATTTACTCAAGTACTACAGGACTTAGAACTTGCTTTCACTATCCTGATCTGCCATCTAGAATGCTTTTTAAGCAGTGCCTGAGATCTTGACAGCTGTGTTTTCTAAGTTTGCATGATGTGTTTTCTCTGAACAGGAATCACAGGCCATCACACAACTAATAAATAATGCATTTGTTATTAATTTTTAATAGAAACTGAAACGATCAATGCCTGTCAGAAACAGAAATCATATATATTGTAATTAGTATGAGTTTATAAATGGAATTCTTGATTATGTCACACAATGGTGTCATCCTAGTGAGTGTGGCATATATACCCAATGATACAGACATTCTTTTATTTTTATAATATTGTCTTCTTTTGCTTTTTCAAACTAAAATTAAATTAGTAATTTTTCTCTTCTATTTAAGAAGTTGGGTGGTTTTCCTTAATGTCCTCCACACTTGATGACTTTTAGTTCCTTAAATGAGAAAGCATTCTGATTAGCATCTTAGTATATTAAGTGCATTAATGAATATACATTGTAATCAGTAAAGCACACACTAAAACTGTGTCTCCTGTCATTTCACTGCAAAACTTTTCTCCCGATTTGCCCTATTCTGTAAATCTCAAGAAACACTAGAATTCAACATGAAATTTTGTCTGGTAGCATTAAATCAATGCCATTCAACAACTTGCTGTATTTTTAATAAAACTATAATATCACAAAAAAGGGGCTCCAAGCTTCTGTTCAAAGAACAAGTTTTACTCAGGTATATTTAAGGAGATTATACAAGATAAAAAATCTAAGAGTAGCAATGAACGGTTCTGAAAAATTATTCTTACTTATTTGAGACATATCTTGACAAAGGTTATCAAATACAATATTCACAGATATCCGAGTTTAGCAAGTAAACGTATAAAATGTAATTGATTGAGAAAACGCACAATTTTACACACACCATTCAAAATTTCTTCATATAAAAGCTCAGTGAGGGGTGCAGAATTTGCCATTGAGCAAGCATTATTTGAGTAGTTTTTGTAATTTAGCTATAAGATCTTTTATTCATTATTTCATTATAATAAAGTCCTTTAAAATGGTATGTGTTTAGACACATGCAGTATTACATTTCAAATTAATTGTTACAAACATCATATACATACATATATATTTACAGATACATACACATGTACATTTTTATAGACACGTTCACATACATATTAATATACATCATATTCATATATACATCATATAGATTATATACATTAAATCCATTAGCATATACATATATGTATATAACATATACAACATATATATCTACATGTATGTACATATATTCATATTCTTAAATATGTAAATACACCCTGATCAGTCTTTTCTAGACTATGTTTAGTTATTAGACTATTTTTACTCTAATATTATTTCTATGTATATTCAGGGCTGACAATTTAGTAATGGATAACCAATTAGTATGCTCTCTTCCCTATTAGTCCTCTTCTCAGTATTTCTTATTTGCCTGTAACTAATTTTATAGAATTGAATCTTAATGTACTTTTCCTCATCTAATTTAGATTCCCTATAGTTGTTCCATCTCTATCAACTACTCTTAATTTTAAACATGTCTTAATATTTCTTATACTAAATGTTATAGTTTAAATGATTGTGTCGGGGAATATTCAATCCAAGGAGAACAAAGTTCTTTTGTTTTATCCAGGGCAGACCAGTACATTAAGGAAAACATAAAATTGTAGGAGATATCATCTATATTAAACTCTCTAAATTTCTCTAAATATAATAGCAAGAAAGAAAGAAAGGAAGAAAGAAAGAAAGAAAGAAAGAAAGAAAGAAAGAAAGAAAGAAAGAAAGAAAGAAA
>NW_021604622.1:14157696-14169981 GCF_004785775.1 Grammomys surdaster
AAAGAAAGAAAGAAAGAAAGAAAGAAAGAAAGAAAGAAAGAAAGAAAAATAGGGTTGGAACAAACTTGTGATCAAGGAAAAATATCTATTTTCTGTCAGGTCTAAGGATAAAGCTATAGGTGTGCAATATATGTTAAATGGAGACCATTTGAAACAGTTGCTTTGAACTTATAATGTGCTTATAGAATGAAGCAGTAATTTGAATTTATTAATGCCATCCTTCTGTAACTCCACTTTTCTGTAACAATTAATTTTCGAGAATTTTCTAAAGAACTTTTTCTAAAAAGTTATAAAAAGGCCAGACAGAAAAAGAAAGTGATGGGTTGGAGGGAAGTCTGCCCCACTCATCAAATGTATATATGTATGTGTCTGTTCCAGGGTTGTGTGTGTATGTATGTTTCTGTGTGCATTGTCTGTGTAAATGATTGTCTTTTCTTTCTCTCTGGTTCATGGAAGATTTAATGAGTTTCAAGCCTGTGGCCTGACCAGCAAGAGGTCCTTGAGCTAGAGAGAAAAGATTCTCAACAATTAAGTCTTTTTTCATTTTAATACCATGCTGCTATACAGCAGCAGTCAATCGCCAGAAGCCTGCAGCTTTTGTTTTTAGAATAACAAAGAGTTAAAGACAGAAGGATTGTCAAAGATAAAGTAGTTTTGTTCCCCATTGCTGCCTTCCCTGGGATACCATTAAATGTCAGGAAGTACTCCAGCAATTGATTCTAATTTGATATAAAAGAAGTTGTAATTTGCTAGTTAAGTAAACAAATAAGAATCAAAAATAAAATGACAATGTTGTTTTCAAATATTGAAACCATAGTAAATTTTTTCTTCGTCCAGATAATTTCATCCATTTTTAATATGGTATAGGCTATAAAATCACATTGTAACATGAATCACTTATATTTCTCACTCTGAAAATTGCTTTATGCGGTTACAAAAATATATCAAGTATAAGTTGATCTGATCACAAGAGAGAAATTAATTATTGAAACAACTTTAAACCTATCAATGCAACTTATAAATACCATAACAGAAAAAAGGATATATCTCAAAATATGTCACATCTCTTTATTAAAATTGGAAATAGAATCTCATTGATTATTATTCTTCAAAGGCTATATGTTTCCCCATATCAGTTTCTTTGGTTTAAACCTTGACAGTTCCTGGTAAAATTGCCTGTCTGTATATTTGCATTCCTACAAACTTTAATCAGCTTTGATAATTTATTTCTTATGTTTGTCTAGCAATTTATGCATGGTATAATTTTAATTTTTAAGATTTGTAAGACAAAAATCCCCACTAGAATAAAATATCCTTGGGCATCTAAAGTATATAAAACTTGGAAATGTTGAGCTGTTCAGTTGGTGGACCATAGTCTTTTCACAGTCACATCTACATATTATATATTGCTCCAAGTTATCTGGAGGAGATAACAATGTATATGAATGTCACGATGTCTGTTAATTCTGAAATATATTTCTTTCATCAGTAAGGTATATGTTTGAGAATGGTAAAAAATAATCAAAGCTACATGTTAAATAAAAAGATAAAAATTAAAGCAAATAAATTGTGACACTTCAATAGATTTTTTTGAGTAATATTAACAACTCATGAATATTTCTGTGTTTAACATATTAGCAAAAATTAGTATTTATTTTAGGGAGCTTGCAGGAACGGAAGGACACTAGACTCATTGTCTCATGTATTTTTCTCCAGAAGTACTGAGAACTCAGTGACAGGAATATATGGATGCCATTAATGTCACAGCACATAAAATCAGAGAATACAAAGAATTGCAGAAACAAAATAGAAAAATAGTACTATATAACAGCAGAGAATAACTTATTATTATGCATCTAAGTTCTCAATGGGTGCTCAAGTAGAAAGAGTGGCCTGCAGATATTAAATGAGTCAGAAATAAGAAAACACTGAGTGCCAGGTGAAGTCTCAGGCTATCATTTAAAAGTCTGGGTCCAAGCTTATTTATTTTAGAAGTATTATTTGGATCTGGTAGTAGAATGTATGATCAACATATGTCCCTGAGATATACTCAAAGGTTTTATTAAACTCACCAAATAATAGATGATTCTATATAGTAAAGAACAAATTCCTTGGCAATTCAGCAAAGCAGAAAGTTAACAAATCCAGGTTTCATGTCACAAGAAAACTAACATTTCCAGAGAGAAGATGGTCACTGGACCCTGTAAAACAGGGACAAAGAAACTAGAAACATGAATTTATTCACCCATCAATGAAAATTCTGGACTAAGAAGATATAAGTAATCTTTCATCATACAAGAATAATAACAAAATGAAAACATTATTCAGGGACCCAGAAAACAAAGACTAATACACACTGGCTGAGTGAAATTCTTCTCAAAGAGGTAATGACCGTCACTTTAAAGCTTGAAGGAACTATTTGGCATAGATTTAATTATATAAATAATTAAACAATGTAATTTGGAATTTAGAAATTTACCCTTAATAATCACACAAAAACACACACACACACACACACACACACACATTCACCAATTGCAAAATGGGTTGGCTGTTGTTTTCTCAATTTGACATGAGCCATATTCAGTTTGAAGAGGGAGCCTGAGGTGAGAAAGTCTGTCTTTCTATGGACAAAACTTTCTTTCCATAGGGGCATTTTCTTGATTACAGGTTGATAAAGAGTGAATCATGTTGTTGGTGACACCACTGTTGTGTAAGTGGGCCTGAGTAATATAATAATGTATAATGAACAAGCCATGAGGACTCATCTAAATAAGAAAAATTGCTACATGGCCTCTGATTCAAAATTTGTCTCCAGGTTCCTGCCATTACATGAAGACCTGACTTGCCTAGGTAATGGACTATAAATCATAAGGAAAAATATCAATAATTTCCTGCCCAAGATGCTTGTGGCTATGTGTTTTACCATACAGAAGTAGAAACTGTAGTTATAGAATGGAAAAATAGTAATTTTTTTAAAAATCAGAGTTAAACTATAGAAAAACACTCAAATAATCAAATTCTATTTTGCTGCCAACATCATTTCCTTTTTTTAATATAACTAAATGAATGTTAATTCTGTACATTTGTTATGCCTTCATAAAGTCACAAAAGAATCTACCAAGATGGTAAACTAGTAATGGAGAGATGGCTCACTGGAGAAAACCATGCAGGAGAGTCGAATTCATACCCAAAAAAATAATATGAGAAATTTTTTTTAACTCATTGGCTGGGGCTACTCAGAACTACCAGAAATTTCATTAAAAATTGTGGATAAAGTTGCATATAAAGACAAGAAAATATTTACTTTTATATATCACTGAACCACCATTTCTGAGATAAGTACCTTCTCAGAACCTAAATATTCATTTACAACTGTATGTTAGTAAGAGGATTAAAAACGTTACCATTGAATCTATTTGCATAGACATACATTTTAAAAAAATTTACTCAAGATAAATGAAGATGATTTGAACAAAATGTATTAAATTAAAGAAAATGGAACATATGTGGGTTTCATCTTATTCCTAAATACTTGAAAAGCTCAACAGAATTATAGAAAGTATTCATTACCCAGCTCAAATATTTTCTGGTAATTTCACAATAACATTTTTTTTTCCAGCCAAGCTTAGCAGTTTGGTTTTTGAATCTGGCACAGTCACAAGCGCCAGAGTTAATGCTAATAAATGCAGAAATAAAACAAGAAAATTGGGAGTGTGCCCTGTTACGATTTGGGTAGACAAACAAGGAAAGAACATTTAAGATCTTCATCTTCCACAACATAGATGCCGGTACTGCTTCTGTATAACTGTACTAAAATGAGGATTTTGTGTTTATTTATGTTTTTCTCTATCTTAGATGCTAAAAGCAGAATTTTGTTGTAAATTTTAATGAGTTATTCAACAATAACCAATAAATAATATATGTAAAGATAGAAATTTGTTTCTTATAAGAAAAACTTTAGAATATGTTTCAAATGAGATAACAATGAATGGATTAAAGTATCAAATCTTTGCAAAAGCATTCAGAGATAATGCTTAATTAATTATATAGTTACATTAAAATGAATGGAAAAGTCTAAATTACATAAGGTATATATAAAATTTCTAAAGTCTTAAATAGTATCCTGTAATTAACAGTTAGACCCCTTTCACACAAGTAATTAATGTTGAATATATTTGATACAGAAGAGTGCTTTATAATTTTGTCATCTATGATAAAACTTGGACAAACTTGTACAGAGAATAATACTTCAGCTTCATCCAGCAATTGAAAAGATAAAATATCACCTTTATGGAAACTGCAAAAACATAATTTTATTGAATCGACACCAATATGTTCTTGTGAATGGATTTCTAACAAACTGAAAATTATGCCAAAAGACGACTGTGATAACTCATGCCTTAACTCCAAAGCCTGGTGATTGAAATACTAAAGTTGGCATGAGTTTGAAACCAACCTAGGAAATGAAATTTGTTTCTGGGAGGCCTGTGCTATCATCATTGAAACACTGCCTCAACCAAAATGAAGATAAATTTCAAACATTCTAATGTAGGACTATCCTGTAAAAAACTAGTCATTTTAACAATGACTTGGTTGTATATTGTTTTCCCCAGGTATACAGTATTGAGTGTTGTATTCAAATTCTTTGTGAAATAATTCCCCTTTCTTATATAGTCAATGTGAAAGGGCTTTTTGTGATTTATGTGGACTGAACCAGAAAGAAAAAATTCAACAATGTATTTGTCACTCTATGATTCATTATCCATCACCGAAATATTGTACATATTCAATGCCCTTTGGATATTCACAATTCAGTAATATTTGTCTTTGGTGTAACAGCCTTCATACTAAGAAAATAAGGTCACAGTCAATATATCTGTAACAAAAGAAAAATTTTAAGAAACAAGGCTGAAAAGTTCCTTTTAATATGAGCCATACATAACTTTAAATACTTCAATCTCATTATTTAGAAATTGTTTTTCCAAAGTTTAAGGTCATAGAAATACTTGTTTATATTTGAATTTGCACATGTTATTTAAAAACAACACAGAAATAATTTCATCACCATAAGTATTTATTAATATTAAATATTTAAATTATTTTTTAATTACAGTTACAAATTATCGATTATAAAATAAGTATGAATTTTGTTCTATAACCTCTACCTTATTTGTACTTTGATTGACTTGTGTGCAAATTACACAATATTAAACTCCAATGGATAACACAACTTTATGAAGTTTCAGTAAATAACATTTATTCAAAGAATGATTTATGCTTCACAATTGCATTTAATATTAATAAACACATCAGTTAATTATAGGTTAGAAAATACAATAAGTTTTAAAGTAATATTTAGTTTTTCGAGGCAGGGTTTCTCTGTATAGCCCTGGCTGTCCTGGAACTCACTCTGTAGACCAGGCTGGCCTCGAACTCAGAAATCCACCTGTCTCTGCCTCCCAAGTGCTGGGACTAAAGGCATGCGCCACCACTGCCTGGCTTAAAGTAATATTTAAACATGTCATTTTTGCTTGAAAATATTCTAATTGTTTTCCAACATGGATCAATATGTAGAAATGTATTTTCTAAAGATGCCCCACCATGCCAATGGGGCATATGTTTCATTATGTTCATAACAACCTTATTTGTGATCGCCAGAGGTGGAAACAACCCAGATGTCCCATAATGGAAGAATGGATACAGAAAAAATGTGGTTCATTTACACAATGGAATACTATTCAGCTATTACAAATGAGGACATCATGAGGCTTTGCAGGCAATTGGATGGAACTAGAAAATATTATCCTGAGTGAGGTAACTCAGACCCAAAAGGACATGCATTGTATGTGCTCACTAAAAAGTGCATATTAGCCAGAAAAGTACAGAATACCCAGGATACAGTCCGTAGAACTCAAGAATGTTAAAAAGCTGAAGGGCCCAAGTGAGGATGCCTTAATCAAACTTGGGAGAAAGGAGAAAACAGTCACAGAAGGGGGTGGAGGGAGGGGAAACCTGAGCAGGAAAGGCAACAGGGAGAGGAAGAGGGGAACATGATCAGTTATTGGGGGATGGGAGGAAGCAGGACTAAAGCCCTGAGGGCCAGCAGAAGAAGAATGAAAAGAAAAAAGGCAATCTCAGGAGATAGGAGGTCAGGAATCCTCTAGAATGTACCAGAAACCTGGGAGGTAAGAAACTCTCAGGGCTCAAAGGGATGGACCTTAGATGAAATACCAGACAATTATGAGAGAGAACTTACAGAGCCCACCTCCAACAGAAAGACAGGGCATCCAGTGGAGGGAGGGGATTGTCATCTCACAGTCAAAACTCTGACCCATAATTGTTCCTGTCTGAAAGAACTGCAAGGATGGAGCCTGAGGGTGGGATTCATCTTAAGCGGATGTCTGTGTAAGGCCCCCCGAGAGGAGAGACCCTCACTCAACTCATGATAGATTACATCCACCCAAAGACCATGAGAAACCGATTCTTGTTGCAATCAGCAAGAGGTATATTTCAAATAATCAGCATGCTGAGGTAGAAACTCGTAGCCCACACAAGGGCAGGAGTTTTGACCCCCAGGCTCGGGCACAAGGGATATTTAAAGGAGATAACTGCAAACCAGGGGGTTAAGGGAAAAACCAAGGGGGAACAGCAGAAAATTCCACCCACATCGTAAACCAGGGTGGGGAGTGGGAAACATCCTGTACACAGAAAGTTTCCATTATTCAACTAGTCACAGACCAGGGTGGGGAGTGAGTAACATCCTGTATACATTCTTTTAGGGAATGTGACCTTAGCCTAGTCATTTACCACTTGGTCAGTCACTTCCCAGGGTGGCTTGGCCAACCTGTATTACTAGTTCTGCCATTCTTTGTCAGAACGACATGGTTGATTTGCCCCCTGGCTAATTCTTTCTTAGGGTGGCCAGCTAGTTCCTGGAACCTAGGCCTGTGAACCTGCCAACCTTAAGCCTCTCTATGAATTTTTATATCCTTAGAGTCTGGAGTCCTGATACTGTTACTGATGCTGTGATATGTTTACAGACAGGAACCTGGTATAGTTGCCCTCTGAGAGGCCCAACAAGCAGCTGAAGGAGTTAGATGTAGATACGTATACCCAACCAATAGATAGAAGCTGGGGACACCTGTGGTTGAATGTGCAAAGGGATATAAGAAGCTGAGGAGGAGGGTGACCCTGTAGGAGGACCCACAGTCTCAACTAGCCTGAATCTTACTTGGATGCTGTGCCAACAACTAGGCAGAGTACACTAGCTGATATGAGGTCCCTGGCACATACAGCAGAGAACTGCCTGGTCTGGCCTCAGTGAGAGAAGATGCAGCTAACTCTTGAGAGACTTGAGGCTCCAGGGAGTAGGAAGGTCTGGGGGGGGGGGGTGAGTATGGGGGGGAGGACCATCCTCTTGAGCCTCAGGAGGGAAGTGGGATGGGGAGTAGTCGTTGGAGGGAGGACCAGAGGTGGATGGCAACCGGAATGTGAAAAAAAGATTTAATAATAATAATAATAATAATAATAATATGTTTTCTATTTAATTCATAGCATTGCACTATTAAAGTAAAAGCACTGACAATATGATAATATGATTTCACTTATAATAAGAAGTTGAAGGGAGCTATTTTTCTTTTGGAAAATACAGGGCTAACTAAGTAACTGCCTCTCCTGGAATATGTAATTCTTTAACCTAGCCTTCTCAGGGTAACCAAATTGTATAAACAAGGTATTAGTGTCAAGAAACATACATCTATATCCATAAAATGACAAAAAAATCAAACTTTAATTTTTTTCTTATTTTCTATCAGTGCTTAGAACTTTTTTCATGAGTTTTTTTTACTGACAGTTTCTAAATGACCTATTTAGCCCAAACTGATGATAATGTTTCCAATTTGATCCTTTTCAATAACCCAAATTAAGTGCTTTATCAATTCTGTTTTAGCTATGCCTCCATAATGAATATCTCTGCAATAATTAATATGTGAGAATGTGTGATAATTTGCCATTTAATCCTCTGCCTGATGAAACTCTTTAACCAGCATTTAGACTCACTTTTCTGGTTCCAAGACTTTCTTTTCTGATTCTCTTAATTAATTTTAATTAATTTAAAACAAAGTTCAATAAATAAATATAACAAGCCTTAGAATATCACCTTCTTCCCTAAATGATTAGCAAGGTTGGAGATTTTAACAGACTTGCACAGTTTTTCATAAAAGTTATCTCAGATGCAGTCAGACATACACATGCCATCTAAACATAATTAATGAGAAATGGATCTGAGGATTTAGATATCATCTATTCAATTGTTTATCAGATGAAAATAGTCAATATTTTAAATGGTACTAGAATCCATTTGATTCATTTTCTGTACTCAATCTAATAAATTACTTGCTCGAATTTCGTTGAAACTGTAATGAACCTCTTTGTTATTATTAGGGTACTTTGACACCACATTTATATAAATCCCTCATTTTATGACCTTGGTTATAATACACACAGGTGCACGTGAGCGCGCACACACACACACACACACACACACACACACACTCACATCAGATTCCTGGACAATGTAGGCAACACTGCTTTATGACTTCCTTTAGGGACATCTGTCATATCCTTTGAACATTTTTCAGAGGCTAGTTTGACATTGATTTTAGTTGATTTCACTGTACATTCAATTGCACAGCATAAAGTGAGTTTTCTATAATAATGTGCTAGCATGAAATAATAACACAATTATTTATTAACAGTTTTCACTTCTTAGGATTTTCAACATGTATAATTTTAGTACTTTATTTTTAATTTTATAAAACCTCTCACTTCTTTCAACCATGTACATACACGAGAAGTATGTCAAGAGATATTTCAGTAGATGCCAAAGTTCTACATTGTTGAAAGTTGTATAATAATTTGCCTCTAACCATACTACATTTTTTGGGGGAAAGAATATTTAAAACCTTATTTCTATATCATTTGATATTCCTGTTATATTCATGTTTTCCATATTAAATTTTTGTATATTTACATTACCACAATTATATGGACTAGTGGTTTAGGGCTATACCATGTAGTATTAGGAATAGCAATCATTCCATAAAATAATGTTTTCTAAAAATAGTCTAGAAATAAATATTACTTTACCGGTAAAGTATTTGATTCTTTAATTTTAAATTTTAATTATTCATTAGGCATGATTATTTTGGCTATAGTAAAAGTATTTTGTGAGATACATATTTGGTGGTATTATTTGTCCTAGTATCCTTTGTTCTGAATGATAAAGTACTGAGTTTGTTTCTCTGTTGTGTGTGCTTAGTTTTTTCAAATTGTGTTTAGAAATACTGTATTAATTCATGTAGCAGTAATGTAAAAATAAGAATCTTATAAAAGATCATATAAAATCCTTATCTGTACCTCACTTTGCATTAAGTTTTATCTTGTAATGTTTCAGTAGATGCTGATATTTCAGTCTTCTAAAAACTTGAAATGCTATTGTTTTATATTACGCCTTTCTTTCTTTCTTTCTTCCTTTCTTCCTTTCTTTCTTTCTTTCTTTCTTTCTTTCTTTCTTTCTTTCTTTCTTTCTTTCTTTCTTTCTTTCTTTCTTTCTTTCTTTTTCTTTCTTTCTTTTCTTTTTCGTTCTTTTTTTCTTTCTTTTTAATTCTTTAATCGTTTTATACAGTCCAGACTTTACCCCCTCTTGGTTGACCATCAAACTGTTCAACATCCCACACCCGACTCTGTCTCAAAGAGGATGTTACCACCCCACTACCCACCCCACCAGAACTCTACATTCCTTGGGGCCTCAAGTCTCTCAAAGGTTAGGTGCATTTTCTCTGTCTGAGTCTAGACTTAACAGTCATCTGCTAATATGTGTTGGAGGCCTCATATCAGCTGGTGTATGCTGCTTTGTTGGTGGTCCAATGTCTGAGAGATCTCAGGGGTTCAGGTTAATTGAGACTGCTGGTTCTCCTCTAGGGTTGACCACCTCCTCAGCTTCTTCCAGTTTTTATCTAATTCAACCACAGTGGTCAGGAGCTTCTGTCCATTGGTTGGATATAAATATCTGCATCTGACTCTTTCAGCAGCTTGTTGGGCCTTTTGGAGGGAAGTCATGATTGGTCCATTTTTGTGAGTGCTCCATAGCCTCAGGAATAGTGTCAGGCCATGGGGCCTACCCCTGAGCAGGATCTCAATCTGGGTCTGTCAGTGGACCTTTTTTTTCCTCAGGCTCTTCTCCATTTTTGTTCCTGCAGTTCTTTCAGACAGGAATAATATGTCTTAGGTCATCTTCTCTTCCTGCACAAAATATCAGGTCCAAGAAACAAGTTGGGGAGGAAAGCTTTTACTCAGCTTACACTTCCACATTGCTGTTCATCACCAAAGGAAGTCAGGACAGGAACTGAAGCAGGTTAGGAAACAGGAGCTGATGTAGAAGCCATGGAGGGAAGTTACTTACTGGCTTACTTCCCCTGGCTTTCTCAGCTTGCCTTCTTATAGAACCCAAGACTACCAGCCTAGGGATGGCACCACCCACAATCGGTCCTCCCAGCCTTGATCACAAATTGCTAAAATGCCTTACAGCTGAATGTCATGAAGGCATTTCCTCAAGGGAGGCTCCTTTCTCTTTGATAACTCCAGCTTCTGTAAAGCTTTGTGTGGTGTTGTGTAACAACACCAGCCAGTAAACTTGACAAATTTGCTGGATTGGTATTCTAAAATTTATTAGATAGAAAAATCTTTCCCCCTTCTGCCCCTGCCTGGTCCTCCGGGCTGGAGCAGACACAGAGTCAGTCTGCTCCTGTCCTGTGGAGAAACTGAATCCTGAGTCATCCAGGAGCCACTGCACTCAGAGCAGCTGGTAAGAACTCCATCTCACTCCCTAAACCCCAGAGATAGATCGGGGAGCCAGGGACATCCAGGGCACAGCAGCTACCCAAACCCCGCCCCTCCGGAATTCCACTTCCCTTCTGCCCCTGCCTGGTCCTCTGGGCTGGAACAGACACAGAGTTGGTCTGCTCCTGTCCTGTGGAGAAACTGAATCCTGAGTCATCCAGGAGCCACTGCACTCAGAGCAGGTGACACAGAGTCGGTCTGCTCCTGTCCTGTTGAGAAACTGAATCCTGAGTCATCCAGGAGCCACTGCACTCAGAGCAGCTGGAGCCACTGCACTCAGAGCAGCTGAAACTGAATCCTGAGTCATCGAGGACCCACTGCACTCAGAGCAGAAGGATTTCCAGATCCAAGAGGTGGCCTGAGTCCCAGGAGTTATTCCACCCAGGAGATTAGGAGCATAAGACCACAGAGACCTCTGGACTCTGAGGAGCTCTGCAATAAGCAAGATAACTGGAAATACAGACTCCAGTTTTACACAGTGAGAGCAGGTACCACTAGAGTTAACCAGATGGCGAAAGGCAAGCGCAAGAACATAAGCAACGGAAACCAAAGTTTCTTGGCATCATCAGTGCCCAATTCTCCCAATATAGCAAGCCCTGAACACCCCATCACACCTGAAAAGCAGGATTCAGAATTAAAATCACTTCTCATGATGATGATAGAGGATTATAAGAAGGAATTAAGTAACTCCCTTAAAGAAATACAGGAGAGTACAAGTAAACAGATAGAAGCCCTTAAAGAGGAATCACAGAAATCCCTTAAAGAAATGGAAGAAAACACAAAGAAGGAGTTAAACAAAAACATTCAGGACCTGAAACTAGAAATAGAAACAATAAAGAAAGTTCAAAGGGAGACAACCATGGAGATAGAAAACCTAAGAAAGAGATCAGGAGTCACAGACACAAGCATCACCAACCGAATACAAGAGATAGAAGAGAGAATCTCAAATGCAGAAGATACGGTGGAAAATATTGACACAGTTGTCAAAGAAAATGCAAAACGCAAAAAACTCCTAACTCAAAACATCCAGGAAATCCAGGACACAATGAGAAGACCAAACCTAAGGATAATAGGTATAGATGAGAATGAAGATTCTCAACTTAAAGGGCCAGTAAATATCTTCAACAAAATTATTGAGGAAAACTTCCCTAACCTAAAGAACAAGATGCCCATAAACATACAAGAAGCCTACAGAACACCAAATAGACTAGACCAGAAAAGAAATACCTCCCGTCACATAATAATCAAAACATCAGATGCACAAAACAAAGAAAAAATACTAAAAGCAGTAAGGGAAAAAGGTCAAGTAACATATAAAGGCAGACCTATAAGAATTACACCAGACTTCTCACCAGAGACTATAAAAGCCAGAAGAGCCTGGAC
>NW_021604622.1:14184981-14196190 GCF_004785775.1 Grammomys surdaster
GTGAAAGACCTGTATGACAAGAACTTCAAGTCTCTGAAGAAAGAAATCGAAGAAGATCTCAGATGAAAGAACTCCCATGCTCATGGATTGGCAGGATTAATATAATAAAAATGGCCATCTTGCCAAAAGCAATCTACAGATTCAATGCAATCCCCATTAAAATTCCAACTCAATTCTTCACAGAGTTAGAAAAGGAAATTCTCAAATTCATATGGAATAACAAAAAATCAGGATAGTGAAAACTATTCTCAACAATAAAAGAACTTCTGGAGGAATCACCATCCCTGACCTCAAGCTGTACTACAGAGCAATGGTGATAAAAACTACCTGGTATTGGTACAGAGACAGGCAGGAAGATCAATGGAATAGAATTGAAGACCCAGAAATGAACCCACACACCTATGGTCACTTAATCTTTGACAAATGAGCTAGAACTGTCCAGTGGAAAAAGGACAGCGTTTTCAACAAATGGTGCTGGTTCAACTGGAGAACAACATGTAGAAGAATGAAAATTGACCCATTCTTATCTCCTTGTACAAAGCTCAAGTCTAAGTGGATAAAGGACCTCCACATAAAACCAGATACACTGAAACTAATAGAAGAGAAGGTGGGGAAAAGCCTCGAATACTTGGGCACAGGGGAAAAGTTCCTGAACAGAACACCAATGACATATGCTCTAAGATCAAGAATTGACAAATGGGACTTCATAAAATTGCAAAGTTTCTGTAAGGCAAAGGACACTCTCAATAGGACAAAACGACAGTCAACAAATTGGGAAAAGATCTTTACCAATCTTTCATCTGATAAAGGGCTGATATTCAATATATACCAAGAACTCAAGAAATTAGACTCCAGACAACAAAATAACCCTATTAAAAAATGGGATATAGGGCTTAACAAAGAATTTTCAACGGAGGAAACTCGAATGGCCGAGAAGCACCTAAAGAAATGTTCAGTATCCTTAGTCGTCAGGGAAATGCAAATCAAAACAACCCTAAGATTCCATCTCACACCAGTCAGAATGGCTAAGTTTAAAAACTCAGGTGATAGTAGATGTTGGTGAGGGTGTGGAGAAAGAGGAACAGTCCTCCATTGTTTGTAGGACTGCAAGATGGTGCAACCACTTTGGAAATCAGTGTGGTGGTTCCTCAGAAAATTGGACATAGCATTACCTGAGGATCCATCTATACCACTCCTAGGCATATAGCCAGAAGATGTTCGAACATATAACAAGGACATATGCTCAACTATGTTCATAGCAGCCTTATTTATAATAGCCAGGAGCTGGAAAGAACCCAGATGTCCTTCAACTGAGGAATGGATTCAAAAAATGTGGTACATTTACACAATGGAGTATTTCTCAGCCATTAAAAACAAGGAATTCGCAAGTTTCTTAGGTAAATAGATGGAATTAGAAATTATCATCCTGAGTGAAGTAAGCCAATCACAAAAGAACACACATGGTATTCACTCACTGATTATCGGATATTAACCCAGAACCTTGAAATGCACAAGATGCAACTCACAAGCCACATGAAGCTCATAAAGAAGGAAGACCAAGTGGGGGGTACTTCGATCCTTCTTAGAAGGAGCAACAAAATACTCAAGGGAGCAAATATGGAGACAAAGTGAGGGACAGAAACTGAAGGAGGGGCAGTCTGAAGACCATTCCACCTGAGTATCCATCCCATGTGCAGTCACCAAATGTAGATGCTGAGTGGAAGTCAGGAAGTGCATGCCGATAAGAGCCTGATATGGATGTCTCCTCAGAGATCTTCAAGAATCTGACATATTCAGAGGCAGATGCTCACAACTATCCATTGAACTGATAATGTGGTTCCCAATGGAGGAGTCAGAGTGAAGGCCATTAGAGCTGAAAGGGTTTGTGGCCCCATGAAGAGAGCAATAATACCAACCAACCACAGCTCCCAAGGTCTAAACTACTAGCCTAGGAGCACTTAGGGAGGGTCCAGGGCTTCAGCTGAATAAGTGAGAGTGGAGGACCCTGCTGGGCACAGGTGGAAGAAGAGATCCTTGACCTCATGAAGGCGGGACGCCCAGGGGGTGGGAATTTTGAGGGTGGGGAGGTGGGAGTGGGGGAGTAGATAGAGGTTACATCCACAGAGAAGAAGGAGGAGGGGTGAGGGGATAGGTGGTTCCTGGGTGGGTGGTGGATGAGATAAGGGGACAACATATGAAATGTAAATAAAACATCCAATAAAAAAAATTAAAAATAATAATAATTTAAATGCTATCCACGGGGCATATTTTTTTAATTCCAAAAACATTCAAGTTGTTAAAAACTCTAATTATAATAGATTTGATAAATTGTTCAATATAAAAACATGTGACTCATGAATGAGATATTGTCAGTTGATATGATAGAAATTAATCTCAGTGTTATGGAAAATTAGCAATGATGTTATGTCTATATGAAACAAATAAGTGATTATCATAATTCTCTTTGATGTTTCCTTAACCTTAAAAATATACAGGAGTTAAAGAAAGTGGATTATCTAGATGTAGAGAAGACCCAGAAAAAAAAAACAATAATAATAGGAATAAAGAATGGAAAAAAAAAGAATGAATCATGTGTTTCAAGAATATATGAAAGATACAATCATAAACTGACAAATAACATTGATATTTAGAAATAATTAAGATAATAGAAATAATTGAACAAACCTTCAGTGGCTTAGTTAACTGATGGATTAGACAAACTTAACAGCAAATTTTAGAAAAAATAAGTATGTACATTAACAAATTCAAGCATGCTGATTTAACTCATATTCAGAACATTTCATTGGAAATATTTCAGAAGTTTTAAGGTACAGCACAATTTTTCAACAAAGTCCTTAACAGTTTCCCTTATAGATATTTATGACTGAATTGTTTAGAGTATTGGTATAGCAAAATGTAGAATCTTCAAGGATAAAAATAAATAAATATTAAAGATAAAACTTAATTTTTTATTCCCCCGTATATAGAGTGTCCTCTTGATGCCAAACCAGCAGAAATAAGTGTCCTAATAGGTGAGGTGATTAGTGAGAGGACCCGGGATAAAAACAACAAACAAACAAACAAACAAACAAACAAACAATAAATAAGACAAAAGTAATTGCTAGAACCAGAAAGCTTTTGCATAATGACTTATACCAAAAAAGCTTATTAAAAATTACAGAATTATATATACTATATGCTTGCAGGAAAATGATCAAAATCTGCAGAGAGCTTTGTTGGAGAACTTACCAAAGTGGTAAGTTTTGCCAACAGGATACCTCTGACACAGCTGTCTAAAGACTTGTGAACCCAAGGGAAAGGGTCAGATCTCCAGAACCCACTGACTCCTACTAAAAACTGGCTTCAGCATCACTCTGGCCTTGCCAAGTCTATTCCTAGAAAAGAACACAGAACTGAAGTTCCTTTTGTCTTATCATTGGGATTTCTGAGAAAGTGATGAGTCAGTCTGGCTCTCTAAACTCAACTTTTAAATTATTGACAGTAAGTATTGTATTTAATTTTCATCCAATTATGTGGGATGAACAGGGTAAAAATTGATTATTTCCAATAGTACAATGATAAACAATTCTTCAAGATTTATTTTAGATGAGTTGTGGATAGTAGTCATTGCTAGCTTGAAATCTACTAGGCTACCTGCACTTCCCCTCATTGAAACATTCTTACTTCTGTGTCTGGAATTCTGCATAAGATTAGAGACATGATGCCCAGGTGGCACTTCAGGCTCTTTATAGAGGCTCACAACTTATCTTTAGCTACCATAGTTGGGATTAAGGTAGACTCAGTTTCTTGTGTAAAGCATAAAACAAGTGAACACAGTCCATCAGTTACTTCTGTGTTTTTATGGTAAAGCACCATGACACAGGCAACATATAAAAGAACGTTTATTTCAGCTTCTGGTTTTCAGAAGGATGGAAGTCTGTCTTAGTGATGATGCATGACAGAATGACAGAAAGTAGTAAGCATGTCAGAGCAAGCAGGATGCTGGGAGCTCACATATTTTGCCATAAATATAAAGTAGAAAGATCAAACTAGACATAAGTAAGGCATTTTACTCTGATCCCTATATCACTGGCATACTTTCTCTAGGAATACCACACATCTAAATATCTGTGATCAAGGCCATGAACTTAAGAACAAGTACTAAAATGCATGAGATGAGGGGAGATCTCTATTTTGCCTCCACATGTAATGGAGCCTGCGATGAGGAGCGTTATGCATGAATATTGTGTCACACTAGAAATATTTCCTTGTGTGACTGAAAAATAAAGTATTAAAATAAAAATGGCATGATGTACCTACTTAATATTGCTCATAATACCTTAGAAATTTCTATTTCTAAATTTTTTGATATCAGCTGGAGTAGTTATGCTACAATGGCCCATACTATGATTAGTTTTTCATCAGCCCATTGTGTGACAGCTCACTATGATTTTAGGGAATCTTTTTACTTTTTTCTCTTTTTTTCAAGAAAATATGTTTTTATTTTTCTTATATTTATCGGATGTTTTATTTATTTACATTTCAAATATCCGCTTTCCCGGTTTCCCCTCTGGGAACACCCTATACTTCCTCCTCCTCCCTGCTTCCATGAGGGTGCTAACCCACCTGCCAACCTACTCCTGCCTCTCTGACTTGGCATTTCCCTACACTAGGGCATCAAGCCTTTCCAGGACTAAGGATCTCTCTACCCATTAATGACCAACAAGACCATCCTCTGCTACATATGCAACTGGAGCCATGTGTACTCTTTGGTTGGTGGTTTAGTTCCTGAGAGCTCTGGGGGATCTGGTTGGTTGATATTGTTGTTCTTCTTTTGGGTTGTAAACCCCTTCAGCTCCTTCAGTCCTTCCTCTAACTTCTCCAATGGTTGGCTACAAGCCTATGCCTTCAGTCACTGCTCCATACTTTGTCTCTGTACTTCCTCCCATCAATATTTTGTTCCTTCTACTAAGAAGGACTGAAGCATCCACACTTTGGTTTTCCTTCTTCTTGAGCTTCACATGGTCTGTAAATTGTATCTTGAGTATCCCAAGCTTTTAGGCTAATACTCACTTATCAATGAGTGCACATAATGTGTGTTCTTTTTGTGACTGGGTTACCTCACTCAGGATGATATTTTCTAGTTGCAGCCATCCTTTCTCCAATGTGGTAACATTCACATTATTTGCATTGTAATTGTTTAACTATATTAGTATTATACAATGGTTTACTATACATGCATATCAGCTGAGAGATAGGTCTGTCTATTATATTTCTTTTTATATATTGTGTTTAACCTTCTGTGACTATGGGAAACCAGATATATTAGCAAGTTAGTTATTTTCTTTTATTGATCTATTTCAAGAGATAAATGGATAATAGAATAATTTGGTTGTATGTGTAATAATTTTCAGAAACATTCATATGGATGTTCATAATGGATATAATAATTTAAAGTCCTATGAGCAGAGCAGAAAATATCTTTTGTCTCCACACCCATGAAAGACCAGTTGTTAGGGTATCTCTATTTATGACTTTGGTTGTCTTTCACTGATGAATAAATCTGTTGGACAACTTTCAATAAATTTGTTGCCCATTTTGCTGTCTTATTTGGAAAAATATATTTTTTGATGTTTTGCACAAGTTTAAACATTTTCCAGAGTCCATTTATGAAAATGATTGTGTAAAACTGAAGATAATATTTTAAGAAAACCTCATACTTCTAGATTTAAAGTTATATTTCATAACTGTAATGATCATAACATGGACCAATGAAACAAGAAAACCTTCAAAGTCAGTCCACATGAGGAGAAAAAATGTCTAAGGACCCTTTAAACACTAAATAGTAAAACATTAATATAAATGGTTTAGAGAGAACTGTATATCTATATTCAAAATAATGAAACTTTTCTTATATACAGGCAATAGTCAAGTCGAAATGGATTTAAAATGTTAGTCTATGAAAGGCACGTTTTGATTTGAACTTATGAACCATATTTCACTTATAAAGAGTTTTTTCATGCAACATGCATAACCAGACAACAACAGAAAAAGAAATGTTCCCTGGAACTATCAGATTATTTTCTTTGTACATAAAACTAATGCAAACAGATTCATAAAACAAATAAAACTGAGGACCAAAAGTAAAATCAATGGTAGCACAGAGGTTAGGATAAAATATTTTCAAACCATGATGATGAAAAATTAAATCCATAGGTTGTATACAGGCTAATTTCTCAGAAGTAATCTCTGAGGAAGTCATGATAGTTAATATTATTAATTTGACAAAATATATGAACTTCTAAGGAAAAGATTCAGGTCATGACTGTGAGGCATTACATAAATTACGAAAACTGAGCTGAAAATACTTTATAATTGCTGAACTAGATAAAAAGGAGAGAGAAAAGAACGGACTTATCCATTGATCTTTGCTTTTTGACTGAAAACAGTGGAAACAGAAGCCTCAAGTCTCTGACACCATGACCTCACACAATAGTCTGTGCTGTTAAAAGATTAGCCCCAATAAACCCTTCCTTAAGTTAGAGTCTTGTTAGATACCTTGATGTACAAACAAGGAAAGTGACTAATAAGAAGGTTCAGAAGAGGAAAGCTTAATTGAAGGAAACATAATATTTAATATATATATATATATATATATATATATAAAATCAGAAAACACATTGAATCTAGCATTTTCAAGGAACCAAAGAACAAGTGTTCAGATAATAAAACTGTCAAAACCATCTCAGAGGAAAGCTTAATTGGCTGTTAGAGCCTGACCATGAGTCTCCACTGTGGCGTGTAGCAATATGTGTGTGTGTGTGTGTGTGTGTGTGTGTGTATGTATATTATGTATATGAATATGTATAAGTATATGTATTTGTCTGTGTGTGTACATATGCATACACAAATATGATGGTTTGTAAATACCTGACAACAGGTGTTGGTGAAGAGAGGTAATAGAAATCCAGGTATCTCAAATGTGAAGAAGACTCTCATTGATAAGACTGTGATCTTAGTTGTGCTTCATTTTTTCCATTTTGATATGTGCATTTCACACTACCCAGATTGGACAACTGCAATTTCCCAAACTTCTTTAACCTGAAAGAAAGAATGATTTAGTTTAATGGATGAATGACAACACCTATGAAGCAGATTTACATTGACATAATTTATCTCCTACTTCCATGGCGATCCTACCTAGGTTGTGACTATACTGTTATTCTACTTGGCTTCAATATTCACTAATGCAAAACAAACAGTCATGGTTTTGAATCAAAACCTAAAGGTAGATTATTATTTATTTCAGGCAAGAAACTTTGCTTTAAAATGAATCTCATAAAATACCTCTATTTCTTTTAAGAATTAGCAATTCTTAGCAGGACTAATGTAGTCGATGTTACAACAGATGTACATGTAGAAACAGCCATCATTTCACTATGATTATTGTACTAATAACAGCATTTTTGTTCTCTGACAGCACATCTTCCTAAAATGGTACTGAAAACATTTCAAGTGGTAAATAAACAGTTAACCATTGTTCTGGTGTTGATTTCTAGATGCTTTTGTCTGGAGAACGGGATATACAACATCTAGATGAAATTCTCCAGAGAGAGAGAGTGAAGAATACTATAAGGCATTGTTCTCTTTTAGATTATAGCACTGTATTATCTGTTACCATAAACATATACAGATAATCATAATGTCTACATCAAACTGTAAAAGAAAATATCTCAAAAATCCCTGAGTGTTTAGCAATACTAAGTGCCTTATCAATGATGCAAGTTTATATCAGAGATCAAACTGGAAGACTTCAGTTCTCAAAGATGTCTCTCTTCTATGATGAAATCAAACTGAAAGCATCTAAGCATGAGTAGCAGCTTATGCAGCCAACTCATTGTATTTACATATCTTGCAGCTTTGCTACCAGATGATCAAGGGTAAATGTCATAGTGAATTTTCTACCCCTCCAGAAAAGAAAAACATACGTGTAAATTCATAAGCTAAAAGTGAAAATGTCACTGTGCATTTGCAGAAGCTAAATACGCTCCCTTAAAAGGTCGCCTCATTATATACTCAGCTCTTTTGTCAGAAAATACTGATTGAGCTGTCCATTTTAAAACGTTCTAGACATAGTGACTGACTAAGCATTAAATCAAATATTCTACCATTTTGGTCACTGGATTCAAAGCCTCATAAGCTTCCACCATGATCCCAGCAGTGTTTTCATAGTTACATAGGCTTCATAGCTGCCATGGGGTTTATTATCATCTCCTACAATAGTGACAAATTATAGATAAGATGTGTTTAGTAGTTGAATTAATTGACTGTGTCTCCTTGAGAATACAAAATTTGGTTTGGATTTAATTTTAACTGTAGCTAGTAACATTTTTGATGTCAGTGACAACTGAAATGGAAGAAAGATGGCCATGATGTAAGTATTGAGTTTCATCTCTTATTCCTGGTAGACTACATCCCTTTGTTTTAGCCTGATTCTACCTCTAATTATTTAACAGATTTAGTCTCATAATGGTAATGTTTCCGTAAATACATACTGTATGTTTTGTTTATCATATTGTCATAAAATGTTTGGAGAAGCCACATAAACTTTTTCAAAAATAGCTTGGGACTATATGGGATATAATTTCTACAGAATGTTCTTCAAAAATATTCAATACACTCTCATCTTTGCTTGTATTGAGGACAGTCATCTTCTTTTTATTTTGCTACCCAAGGCAAAATCTTTCATCTATACATCTATACCAGTGGACTTAATATTAAAACAGTGAGAATGCTTGTCTTCTTGTCCAGATTTTTGGGGTTACCTTTCAAATATGAGATCAAGATGATGATACACCAGGGACGAAAAATGACTTTTGGATTCAAGTTCATTTTGACTAAAGTTTTCAAGGAGAGAGTTCATAAAGATTGGAGATAAACACAATTTTGTTTGATAAACACACATTTTGTGTAGGAAAACACAAAATGGTACAGCAAGAATGTATACATCTATTATAAACAGCCTTTATTATGGTGAGTTGTGTTCTGTTCATGCTAAGTTCTTTTTACTTCAATGAAGTAATGTTGGATTTTTGTAAATTTTTCTGCATTTATGGAGATTAATAAATCACACAAGTATTATTTTTGATGTACTGTATATATTGATTTACATTTGTTGATTGATTCATAATTTGATCTAAGGAATGAAGTAAATGTTACTAATATATTATTTTAATGAACTGACCATGAATTACTTTTGCCAGTATTTTATTCAGAATTTTACATCCATGTTCATCAAAGAAACCTCTTTGTAAATTGATTTTTGTTGTTATTTACTTATTAAGTTTGTGTATTTTTCTTTATGACATGATCTTTGGGAAATAGAGATATTATCAATACTAGAGTCATTATGAGAAAATTTAATATCAAATAAAGGATTCCCTCAGTTTGAGTAATGTTTAAGCAGCTGATAATTTTGTGTGGTTGTTTTGGTGTCAACATATGTGTTATACGGTGTCAAGTATTTGACAATGCCATTCCCTTCATATGTCTGGACATTGTTAGCTGAGACTGACATTTAAATTCCTGAATTTGAGTGACTGTTTTTCACAATGAGTCATATCTTAAACACTGAATAGAAGCAAAAGAACTGGTTATAAATAATTCCTCTAAAGAAATTTAATCTCAAAAAACTATATTGTTCTTATTTGTATTTGTGTTTGAACTAAATAATTTTCTGTTTCCACCTCTCACTTCTAAAAGATAGATAAAAATAAAACATGAGGAAAGTATTTTGACAGAGAAAATCACTTTTAAATGAAGATGGGAAAAGATCAATAATGCAGTTAAATGTTTGGTTTTCACATTGATTCACAGCAAGACACACTACCAGTTCTCATCTGTCACCTCAACTCTAGCAGCATGAAACAAAAACAAACCTTAGTGACACTTTTTAACACTAGGAAGATTCTGACACTTTCTTCTTCTGATCATCCCTGAAATTACATTCAACAAATACAACAGCATGAATAAAAATTCCTCCAAAGATGCAAATCAATTGCAGTGTAGTTACTAAGGAAAAGGCAGAGCTGACCCCATGTTGTCAGTAATGCAAGTGTAGAAAGCATGTTAAAAACAAGAGGAGGAATCCAAATGAAAAGCAAAGCTTATTACATGTATACAAAAGTCACAATGATTGGTTGCAAAATATTATATAGAGTATTCTAATTAATTGTACAAAGTAAATTATCTGAAATATAGAATAATTTATCATGATACTTGAAGAAGTATGAAAAGAATGAATAATACATATGAATGGGAATAAAATGGAAGAAAGGAGGAAAAAGAAAGCATTAAAATTATTTTTATTCTCCTTTGCAATTGTGAGCTATTTTATGCATATATTCGGGGAAGCATGCTATCATGTCTCAAAGTCCTGAAAGAAAGGGAAAAACAGAACTAATAGACATACATGATAAGATCTACACGCACCGGGGGTTTCCTTGGAGGATTTATGTAACTGTGGATGAAAATTTTGAGGGGAAAAAAGATTAGGTCTTTAGGGGTAAGACTTTAATTAATTCATAAGTTTATCAGTTTCAAAAACTAACTTCTACCTATATTCTTTAATTCTTTGCTTGAAGAATTGTTTAAAGAATGACTAAATATATGACATTTGAACTTCACATACCAGTATTTTGGGATGCTGACATTGGTTATTGCATGTTCTCTCTAATGATATCCTTTCTAACATAATAAGACAGGAATCAAACTCTTGAATTTTTATTCATGAGTGTTGTCTTCTCCCTTGCTTATTGTTTTACACTCTAAATTTGCATTGACAGGAATCAGAAAGTTTTCTAGGTTACATATTATGCACCTGCCAAAACCCAACTGAGAGACTTGGTCTTTCATTTTAATGAGTGGCTTTTCACTTCCCATGGAGTACCCAAGAATCAAAACTCAAGAACTAGGAAACAACACAAGAAGCACCACAGACGCCCTGAATTTGGATATGGACTTCTGAGAGGGATTAAATATTTACTAACGAATATAATAACACAGAAAAGAATGTACTCTATGTAGACTACTTTTCAGAAGAAAAAAATCCAGTTTTATAGACATCTCATCTGCATGCAGATACTAATTGTATTAGACCATATATGTATTAGAATATATATATATATATATATATATATATATATATGGC
>NW_021604622.1:14196590-14347646 GCF_004785775.1 Grammomys surdaster
ATATATATATATATGCATATATATATATATGCGTAAATTATTTCAGAAATAAAGAAGCTAGTGTGAGAATAAAGCTGACCGTAATGCTTTAATTGCCATGACTCAGGTTTCAAATAAGATACCAGGCTCAATATGAGGTATAATACTGATAGAGACTATTTCTTCTTACTAAAGAATATTCATCATGCTGAATCTGACTGCATAATTTAGCCTGAAAATAAAAGAAAAAAATAGCACATTATCCTTACAGACTGTCTCATGTGCATATATGCATGTAAATAGTTTTTCACTTAATTTTATAGATTTATTGTGAGAGTAAAATCTATATACCTGTACCCATGGCTTATATACATACATATCTACCTACATGCATAAATACACACACATTAGATAGATAGATAGATAGATAGATAGATAGATAGATAGATAGATAGATGGATGATAGATAAATAGATAGATAGATAGATAGATAGATAGATAGATAGATAGATGATAGATAGGGATATAGGTATAGATATAGGTATAGATATAGATATAAATATAGACATAAATATAGAAATAGACAGATATATATGGTTATCTTGTAGCCTAGGCTGGTTTTGAAAGTATGTTGAAGACTCTATGTTGAACGACTTTATTACAGTTTGGGACATTATATCTATGTACTCAGACAAGCTGAATCCAAAATTGACCTGGATATGAGTACAGGTATTAATCATCATACTTAGCTCCTTTTCAAAATTTTCACAAAGTTTAACACCATGAAATTTTAAGTTCAATTTCTTGAATTGCAGAACATGTATGTCAATTAATGGATAATCTCTAGAAATTGGGTATTTTTCTTGGAAAAGAACATGTAAAATATAAATTACCTTATATCTGGGAGTCGTCAATTGAATATGTACATATTAAAAGTCATTGACTTTTACCTTTACTGTTTCAAATAAGAAAAAAAATAATATGTTTCTAATGTGTTCATAACTGCTGCTACTTCATAGACCGAGATCAAGTTCTGTTAATTCCAGTTTTAATGCAAATTAATTTTTTTAATTATTAGAAAAAACTTACAATGCATTTGACCCTTTTCACCTTCCCATTCCCATTGCCTCCCTGACACCCACCCAACTTTCTGTTACTGCACAGCTCCCATCAAGGCCAATTAATGTTGCCAAAATATTCTTGAATATGTGATCTGTCGCTGAAGCATGAAACATGTAGACTTATAAGGTGCCATACTTTTAAAAAACAAGATTATAAACTGATCTTTCCCTTCCCAGAAACTACGATTTGCCACTAGCTTTAAAGCTAAGACCCTCTATGCTCAATGACCATCTCCATTTCTTTTATTTCATTTTTTAATTTTTTTTATTTTGGATTTGCTCTGGTTTAGGCTTGCTGAGGGCTTTTACATGATATCAAAACATTTTTAACTTCATATGTGTGGCTGCCCTGCTGCACACAGAAGGTCTTCTTTATTTTAAAAGGTATTTGTGGATTCCCTACTTATTTGACAGTTTACCATATTTTCTTTATGTAATATGTATGTGTATACACACACATATGTTGTAAGTATTAGTGGAGTTTACTGTGTTATTGCCACACTTGTACCCAGAGAATATTCATCACATCAAAATTATTTTTTCACTATAAGTGTTATTATTCTAGGCTGAGGGTCCTGTGTGCTATAAGAAAGCATATTGAGCAATCAATAAGAAGCAAACCATTATGTGCTGTTTTATTTTTCCCTTTTTTTAATAGATATTGTCTTTATTTATATTTCAAATATTATCCCCTTTCTCAGTTTCTGCCCCTAGAATCCTCCTATCCCCTGCTTCTACGGTCCTTCCATCCCGCTACACAGGGGCATCAAGCCTTCACAGGACCAAGGCACTCTTCTCCCATTGATGCCATATGCTGCTGGAGCCATGGTTTAGTCCCTGGGATCTCGGGGGCGGGGGGCAGGCTGTTTGATACTGTTGTCCTTCCTATGTGATTGCAAACCCCTTCAGCTCCTTCAGTCCTTTATCTAAGGCCTCCATTGGGACCTGGTGCTCAGTCTAAGAGTTGGCTGAGAGCATTCCCCTCTGTATTTGTTAGACTCTGGCAAAGCTTTTAGGAGACAGCTACATGAGTGTTTTTAAATGATATTTATTTTAGTTTCTTCCTCTATATTCTTTCCTTGAATTTCAGGCCTGGCTTCCTTTAGTGAAGTACTGCATAAGTAAGCTGGAACCAGGTAGCTTTTAGAAATGGTCTTTTATCACAACAATACAAAGCAAAGTAGAATAGAAATGAGTCTATTAGGCACCCAATGCAAAGTTGTGTTTCTCTGAGTTAGGCTCAATTTGCTTCATTTTATATTTTTCAGAAACATTTCTTTTGCTTTGTCTTTGCTTCCTGTCTGCTTCCTCCCTCCCTTTCTCTCATCCTTCTTTCATTTTTTCCTTCCTTGCTTCCTTCCTTTCTTCTTCCTTTCTTTATTTCATTTTTCTTTGAACTGTTCTTTCCTTCTCTCTCTCTCTCTCTCTCTCTCTCTCTCTCTCTCTCTCTCTTCTTTTCTTTTCTTTTCTTTTCTTTTCTCTTCTTTTCTTTGTTTTCTTCCCACTCTCTTATTGTTTTTACTCAAGTGCTTCTAGGGGTCAAATGGAGTGTCACCTTATACATAAAACCTTTTTTCAGCCTTTTATTTAATCTTTAAAGTATCATAATTGTCATGGAAAGTGGTAATACTAATTTTTCCAAACCAATAACAGTGTTTAGGAGCACTTCCTATTGTTTTAGTGTAGAGAAGGGGGTTTATTGAATGGTACCCATTTTATTAATAGCCACAGCATCTCTTTCAGCACACACCTCTAGTGTAACATTAGTATTCATAGGATTTTCTCTTCAAAGTACACATTTTCTATTTCCTCACTACTTTCACATTTTCACTGTAGCCTTCTTTTTTAAAAAAATAATTTATTTATTTTTTACACTGTAGATTTTATCCCCCGTCCAGTTCACTCTGTGACTGTTCCACATCCCATAACTCGAACCTACTCCCCCTGTCTCCAGGAAGCTGTCTTCACACCTCAACACCAACTAATCTCTAAACTCCTTCAGGATTTCAGTCTATTGAGGGTTGATTGAACACAGACCCGACAATCCTCTGCTGTATGTGTTGGGGGCCTCATATCAGCTAGCGTATGCTGCCTGGTTGGTGGTTCAGTGTTTGAGAGATCTTGAGGGTCCAGGTTAATTGAGACAGCTGGTCCTCCTACAGAATCCCCTCCTCATTAGCTTCTTTCAGCTTTTCCCTAATTCAACCTCAGGGGTCAGTAGCTTCTGTTTATTGGTTGGGTACAAATATCTGCATTTGAATCTTTTAGCTGCTTTATGAATTTTCTGGAGGGTAGTCATGCTAGATCCCTTTTTGAGAGCTCTCTATAGCCTCAGTAATATTGTTAGGCCTTGAGACCTCCTCCCCTTGAGCTGGATCCCACTTTGGGCCTGTCTCTGGACCTTCTTTTCCTCAGGCTCCTCTCCATTTCCATCCTTGCAGTTCTTTCAGACAGGAACAATTCTGTGTCAGAGATTTTGACTGTGGCAACCCACTCCCTTATTTGATGCCCTCTTATTACTGTCAGACATTTCATATAAGGTCCTTACCTTTGAGTCCTGAAAGTCTCTCACCTCCCAGGTGAGAAACCAATCACTTGTGATTGCTTTCTTCTCTACCTCCAGTGGCACTGAGGTGTCCTCACTTGGCCCTTTAGCTTGTTGACCTTTTCTTAGTTCTGTGGACTGTATCTTGGGTATCTTTGGTATTCTGTACATTTTTTTTTTGCCTAATATCCACTTATTAGTACATAGCTTTTGGGTATGTACTAATTATTATGTAGTTTTGGGTCTCAGTTATCTCATTTAGGATGATATTTTCTAGTTCTATCCATTTGACGGCAAAACTCAGGATGTCCTCATTCTTAATAGCTGAGTAGTATTCCATTGTGTAAATGAGCCACATTTTCTGTATCCATTTCCTGTCATGGGATTCTTAGGTTGTTTCCAGCTTCTGGCTATCACAAATAAGTCACTATGAACATAGTGAAACTCATGCCCCTGTGGCATGGTGGGGCATCTTTTGGATATATTCCCAAGAATGGTATTGCTGGGTCTTCAAGTACATCTGTTTTCAATTTTCTGAGGAACCTCCAGCTTGAGCTCCAGAGTGGTTGTACCAGTTGTACCAACAATGGAGGAGTGTTCCTCTTTCCCACTTTGGGCCTGTCTCTGGACCTTCTTTTCCTCAGGCTCCTCTACATTTCCATCCTTGCAGTTCTTTCAGACAGGAACAATTCTGTGTCAGAGATTTTGACTGTGGGATGGCAACCCACTCCCTTATTAGCTAACATGTGTTGTTACTTGAGGTTTTTTTCTTAGCCATTCTGATTGTTGTAAGGTGGAATCTCGGGATCGTTTTGATTTCCATTTCTCTAATCACAAAGGACTTTGAACATTTCTTTTGGTGTTTCTCAGCCCTTCAAGATTTCTATGTTGTGGATTCATGACTTATTTCTATACCCTATTTTTTGATTGGGTTGTTTGGGATTTTGGTGGTTAGCTTCTTGAGTTCTTTATATATTTTGGATATTTGCTCTGTATCAGATGTGGGGTTAGTGAAGATTTTTTTCCTAATCTTTAGGTTGGTGATTAGTCTTGTTGACTATCCTTTGCCTTACAGAAGTTCTCTAGTTTCTTGAGGTCCCATTTATCAATTCTTGATCTTAGACCATGAGCCACTGGAGTTCTGTTTAGGAAAATTTCCCCTGTGCCAATGAGTTCAAGTCTCTTTCCCATTTTTCTCTTCTTTTAGATTCAGCGTATCTCGTTTCATGTTGAGGTCCTTGATCCACTTGGACTTGAGCTTTGTGTAAGGTGACAAATATGTGTCTATTTTCATTTTTTTACATACAGACAGCCAGTTAGACCAGTGTTCTAAGTGAGTAATCAGTAATAACCAAGCCACAAACCCAATGGTAGTTTGTCTTTAAATTTCTTATGACACAGATATTAGGCCTTTACATTTTAATTTATTCTCATGTGAATTTTCAATTCATGGACAGAAAAGACCAAGATTCATTTTCAGACTATAATGTGAGTTGTGTCGAACCTAGTTGGTAAGAAACTTTGTCCTCTTCTGAAAGCTCAAGAACTAGGACTCCATCATCCGAATACTCTCAGTGTTGTTGTCTTCCAGGTTCTTGCAAGAAAAAGTCCTTCAATTTTTTGTTCACAGCACTCAACTACTCCTTTGTCTCAAAGGCTTCCACACTCCTATACAAACAACAAGGCTATGGTCCCTCCATAATAACTTCTACATTATTTGCTTTTCAATAGTTGTGGTAAATTACCAAGGATGAATAAAATTAAGATTTTCTTTCTTGTAGCATACAGTCCAAGAGGTAGTGTCCAGATCAACAGAGACTATGGTATCAGGCAGATACTAAAAAAAAAAAAAAAAAAATCCAATCTCTTTCCTCCATCTCCTCAAACAGGAAACAGAGAGATAATTAACTAGAGATGCACAAAAGGAATTGTAATGTTTGTCTCCACTGACAGTTCTTCCAGCAATGTTACAAATCTTAAAAGTCAGTAACCTCTGCCACCAGCACCAATGGCCACTGACCTACTGATCTGTGAGCCTGTAGGGAGCCCTGTAGAGAGCCTTTCTCACTTAACTAACCAAGTAACTTAATTCAAATGCATGCTTTGAAACAGGTTTGGATGAATGTACCCTACATTAATGAACAATATTGCTCTCAGATGACTTTGATTTTTAAATGAAAATCTCAGTGTTACCTTCTTGTTAGTTATTGATTACAGAGTCCCATGAGGACTCCAATACAAACACATGTTATGGCATTTGCTCTTTGTGGCCCACGACAGCCAAGATAACTAATGGTAAGATTTCTGTTGAAGATAGCATGTATTTTGGTTGCAGGAACCAGTAAACATTTTTAAACTCATTTTATTGTATGTTGCATGAATGTTTCATTTACATGCATCTAATTGGTACCATATGTGTACCTATCAGATCCGTTGGAATACAGGTTGCAGATGAATGGGAGCCACCAGGACAGTCTGGAAACTGAGTCCAAGTTAACTGCAATAGCAATAAGTACTCTCCATCAAAAAAAAAACAACAAAATAAACAAACAAACATAAAATAAAACAAAATTAAAACACTTGACCCTGAAATAACCAGAAAATTCTCCCTGCTAACTAGCTCTCATAGTACCAGAGGTATTATGCAGACTTGTGTAAAAGGAAGACAATAATCTTCTTACTTAATACTATACTTTTCATGTTATGGTAATGACTCTCCAAGCAGTAATGCCCAATGGTACAATAGGAGCATGGATATTGATTGAAATACCCAAGTACTCTCATATTTGGATTTGGTATATACACCACAGACAGACATCTGTACCAGGTAATGGAAACATGATCAAACAACCACCGTTAGTGATCCAAGAGAGAACATGTTAGTGTTGGCTTTCTAAAAGTACACATTGTCAAATGCCTAAGTAATTCATACTCATAGATTTGTGTACCTCCCAAACTTGAGAGAGAAGTTTCTTATTAAAGTCTGTGGTAGTTGATTCAGAGAATCATAACTGTCCCAAGTACAGGAAATTAGTGGTAGTGAGTGGTTAGTCAAAAATAATGAATTTGTATTAACCTCCGAACCTCAATACTTAAAAGCAACAGGAAAAATATATATTCTAAAAGATATGAAGAAGTGCTATAGATGATCTATCTTCCGAATATAAAATGGCTTAAAAATGTACTTAAAACTCACAAATACTGTGGTTACTTACAGAAGAATTGAAGAAGGTCAAACAAGTTAGAATTTCCAGCATGGGCCAATATGATGTCTCAGGAGGTAAAAATGTTTACTGACAAAACTGATGACCTAAAATCAATCTCCAAGTCCAAAATGGTAGAAGATCACATTTGTGAAAGCTGTCCTTTGGACACACATATGCCTCCTCACCAATAATAAATGATTAAAGTTAACAATATATTGCTGAAGTAAAAAAGGAAGTTGGAGAGACAGATTAGCAATAGAGCTCTTACTGTTCTTGCAGAAGATGTAGATTCAGTTCCATTATCCTTATTGGATGGCTCACACATACGTGTAATTCACTTCCAAGAAATCTGATGGCTTATTCTGACCTCTGAAGGCATCTGTTTACTCATGGTACATACAGAGATACATAGAATATAATTGAAAACAAATGAATGTTTAAAAATATTTTAGTAAGGGTTGAAAAGTGGTTTTCAAGGTTCAATCCTTAGCTGGAAAGATACTGGATGCTAGAGGCTCAAGAACCACTTTATTTCAGGAGTCTAACCAATGGATGCCCATCGCCTAGTGGATCATAGGCCCATGAGATTAAAGATAGCATCAACTGAACTTGGTGGGTTAAAAATAATAAATAAATAAATAAATAAATAAATAAAACTGTAAAAGAAGAGATGAAATTTGAAGGGAGGTTTTAGGAAACAGTAAACAACTAGAATATTCTGGGGAATCTTACTTAGACTATTAGATATTAAAGAGGTATTGAGTAGGTAGCCACAAAATTAAATCCAGTACTCAATCTGTGCATGCTGACTCATAAAAAGAAAGTAATTCTATCTATTACTGTTTCATATCACCATGAGAGAAGCACATATCAAGCCAAACTAATGAAGTGTGTCACATGAGTGCTAGAATGTGCTGGATCACTTAAGTATGATAAAATCCTCAGAAAGCATGTGCATGCAATCATATGGATGAATAATAACATATGGAATTAGTCTCAATACTCTCACTAAAAAGACAGTGTAATAAGAAAACTAGATAGTACAGAAGCATAAAAGATAATTTTCAACCTTTCACAGGAAGTACACCACATCACATTACTTAATACTCAAGGATTTAAAGGAAAACCTATTCTAGCCCTTTTTCTGTTCTTACAGAGAGCTAGTCATAAAGAACTATATTTCTGGCACCGGTCCTGTAGTGTATGAAGAGCATCAGTTAAGGGACCTTATGATGAGCCATTGCATGGCAGAATCTTGAAATTCAGACTGGCAAGAAAACAATTTTATAACAAATATATTCTCGAAAATGGTATCCTACTGCAGTTGTATTTACATTACTACATTCACTTGGCACAATTTTTAGGTCTCTGTTGTACTGTGATTGAGTTTCATGAACTTTAGAGTATACACTCATACCACAGCAGATTATGACAAAATTGGAGAAACTAGGGAAACATGTAGACTCAAAGTATTCAATATGCTGATATGTTTTGCTGAAAATATTCAAGTAAATTGCCTACAGATATCCATGGAGTATTAAAAAATGCAGACTTGATGAAAGCATTTGAATATACAGTTCATTTTCGTTGTTTTGGTTTAATTAAGCCAAGGGCTGTCAGAAAGTTTGGTTTGGATAGTTACCCAGTTGTTCTAAACTCATCCTAAATTTGTTTCAAACTTCCTAAATTCTCTGTCTGTGTATTTTTTTCTTTCCTCCCTTTCCATTCTTTAATCTTAAAGGTCTTAGATTATCATTTTAAACTCAGTGCTACATTATGTCTTGTCTTAGGCATGTTCTTGCTACTGAAGTTGCTAAGAACTCGTGAAGAAATTCTGGTCAATATATCCACAAAAGCAGGAAATGTCATGATGGGTTTACAGTCACTAATGACTCTTAGATCTCTGTTACTTAATGCAGTTAATTTGTTCTTTAATTATCAGATATTCTAATTCAATCTGATATTTATTTTTAAATGAAATCTCCTTTTTCCACAGAGGACAGATGTCTACACTATCACTTTATTAATATCTGCTAGGAAATGAGAACCCCATATGTTTGTCACCTAAGCTCAAGATTTATAAATTTTTCAATTTTTCCTTCTTCCATTTCTGTTTTAATAAGTCAACAATTTTCCTATTCCCTTAGGCTAGTTGTTTTATGTTCCTGAATGTCATTCTAACTTTAGCTTCTGAGACAAATGTATATTAGTATGCATACATTTTCATTCTACTTTATAATGTAAATTTTTATAAGTATTTTTCTACATGCATTTAATTTTCCCTAAATTCATTTAGAGTCAGTGAACCTAATAATTTTATCTTAGTGTTCTCACTTAATTTTCTGGCCAACACATTGAGAGGATTTTGCCAAGAAATATTCGTGAACCCCAAAAAGACCACCAAAGTGCCGATTCTGATCCAAAATCATTAGGGTCTCTTTATTAAAGCTCGAGCTTGGGCCACAGCACTGTCACTGACACAGGAGAAATGGAGAGGGCCCCACGCCCACTTTCATGCAAGCATTTTTAGAGGCAAGAAGGGGTTATCTAGCCTGACACACATCTGATTGGTTGGTCATTATGGCCCTTAACATAATTGGCTGGTGCCGGGAGCCAAACTTTTGCTTTTGTCCTGATTGGTGGTTGTTAGTAAGTAAAGTGTCAGGGGGAGGCTTGTAACCTGGGGATGGAGACCTGTAAGACAATAACCTGGAAACTGGCATGAGATGCAGGTTTTGTTGGAGGTTACATGGAAATTGGTGCTAGACACAGGTCTTTTTAGGGGGTATCCTGGAAATTGGTACTAGGTATTGGCCTGTTAGTTAACTTGAGTTTAACTTTAGGTCAGGTTCTCTAAGATGGGATCTGAATCTAAAAAATCTGGTCATTCAAGAACACTTCAACTGCTTCTCACTAGCCTCCAGTAACATAGCAGTGACCATATACAAACCATCCTGTGCTTTCCTTCCACAGACCTAATTTTAAATATATTTTTCTTTACTACTATGTGGTCCATATGGACATACCCAGACTCATTTAATTTTCAAAGTAAGCTTGAAACATGTCTTTTTATCAAATATATATATATATATATATATATATATATATATATATATATATATAAAATCGTTGTTAGCCTTGTTCTTTATAACCTGAAGATTCAGAGTCTACAGTTGACCCAGCTCTATTGCACAGCCAAGTGGACCTCTCGTGGAGGTTCCAGCCAAGTGGATCTCTCCTGGAGATTCCTAAATCATCTTGAGTTTTGTATTTGTCAGTGTTCTCAAAAGAAAAGAACTAACAGAATGGATACACACATACATACATGAATACACATTGCACATAATATATCTATAATATATATATGTAAATTATAAGCCATTTTATAGTTATATACTTATGTATAAATGAATACATACATATATAAAACTATATATATATGCAATGGCTCAATTTTTATCACTGTAAAAATACTATATATAATACATAATACTTATATATTATACTTATATATACTTATATAATACTTTTATATTATATTGTATGTGTAGTACACAGCATTCATATTAATCATTTCATAAGTTAATGCCATATTATCTCATAAAGGAAAGGCTAAGAATCCAGTAGTTATTCATTACATAAGACTGGATATTTCAGCAGTCCCAATCTGGTTCAGAGGTCTAGGGGAATTCCTAGAGAGAAGGTCTTAGTAAAAGTTAATTCTTGAAGAAGCAGGAATAATAGGTTCTAATATCAGCAAACAGAAACCTCTATAAATGGAGAGATGAGCTTGTCAGAAAAAGAGAGAGTGCAAGCAGGGAAAAATCTCACTTCTCCCTTTTCCTGTATGTTACTTGTCACCAGCAGGTGTGGCCCAGATTTAGAACAAGTAATACAATTAATAAAATCACTGACAGGTATTGCACCTGCTTAGGTTTTAGTTGAGTCTAGATGTAGTCACATTGACATTCAAAATTCGCCATCATGAGTTTGTATAATAAGTCAAACACTATTTATCTCCTTAGAGTTTTCAAATGCTGTAATCTTTACTTTTTATACTTGTTCATAACATAATCAAATTTTAGTAATCTACTTAGCTGACGCTTGCTCTCCTCAGTATGTTTTCAATACTTTAAGATTGACTAAAGGCTCATCAATCCTAATATGACAATCTGTATTTTTAAAACTATAGACTTCCTTAAATAATTTACTCCTTTTAAATTTTCATGTTTATTTTTGAAATGCTGCCTATTTTCTTACCTTAGATGAAAATGTTGGTAACAGTTCCTTGATTCACATGTAGAAAATAGGTGTCCTTAGTACGGTATGATTTTTATTCCTGCTGTTTTTATAACATAGTTTCCATCATTCTGACTTCTATATCCCCTGATCAGATAGTATGCTATGTTACACATCTAGACAATTATAAAATGATTGAGAACTTCCTGTCCAATGAATATAAGTTGTGCCGCTTTCAAGAACTAACAGTGATAAATGTAAAGAGAACTCCTGCTCACCGAATCAGTTAAGTGGCTTACTGCTGTGTTTCTGCCTCATTCAACAGAAAGGGAAATGGAGGTGCCAGCTGATACCTAGTAATGAAAATGTGGATTTCTGTCTTCATTTCTAATAACAGTCTGTGACAAATAAAAATGTGGATTTCTGTCTTCATTTCTAATAACAGTCTGTGACAAATAAAAATCTAATGATTTTCTACCAAAACTGATCTGAGGAGGACCCTATAGTTGTTATCAAAGTTTACAACTGTTACCATATTTAGTTTTTAATTTACTTATTTACATCCAAACACTGCCACTTCCCATTTGTGCCCTCATAGAGTCCCTCCCCTATCCCACATCTGCTTCTCCGAGGGAAGGGCCCCTGTAGGCCACCTCCTCCCCATCTTTCTTCCCATCCCACACTGGCTCATCAAGTCTCTGCAGGGTTAAGGGCAGTCTCTCCCACTGCAGACAAACAAGGCAGCCCTATGAACCAGGGGCTCAGTGAACCTCATGTATGTGCTCTTTGGTTGTTGACTCAGTCTCTGAGAACTGCCAAGGGACGATACCAGTTGACTCCATTGTTCTACCTGCAGAGTTCCTGTCCCCTTCAGGACCTTCCAGCCTTCCCTAACTCTTCAAGGAATCAACAACCTCGGACTAATGTTTGGCTGGGGGTATCTGCATCTGTTTCAGTCAGCTGCTCTGTATAACCTTTAGAGAACAGATATGCTAGTTTTACAAGTTCACAGTATAATTAATAATGTCAGGGACTGGTGTTTGCACAGGTATGGGTTTGAAGTTGGGCAAGTTATTGGTTGGCCATTCCTTAAGTCTCTGTTCTAGCTATGTCCCAGAAATTTTTATAGACAGCACAAATGTTGTGTTGAAAGTTTTGTGGATGGGTTGACATATTTATATCTTCATTGGGGGTCATACCTGGCTACAGATAATGGTTTCTTCAGGTTCTGCATTCGCATTGTTAGTAGTCTTGTCTAAGGTCATCTGCATTGGCTCCTGGGAGCCTCTCCTATCTCTGGTCTCAGGGACTTCATAACAGTTCTCCCTCCCAGCCCCAGTAGTTAGAGGTCTCCATTAATTTTCTGTATATAATCTCTATCTCTGTCTCTATCTCTATCTCTATCTCTATCTCTCTATCTCTCTATCTCCTCTACCCCAACCTGATTCTAACACTCCCTTCCCATCCCTCTCCCTTCCCTCCCTTCTCCCAGCCTGTTCCTTTCTTCTCTTTGCCTGCTATGACTATTTTATTCCCCATTCTAAGTGAGATTCAAGCATACTCACTTGAGCTTTTCTTCTTTAACTTCTTTGGGGTTGTGGGGTGTATCATGTATATTATGTACTTTATGGCTAATATCCACTTATCACTGACTACATATTATGCATGTCCTTTTGGATTTGGGTTGCCTCAGTCAGGATGATATATATACATGTATTTTAGTTTCATCTATTTACCTGTAAAATTCATGATGCTTTGGATTTTAATAGCTGAAAAGTATTTTGTTGCATAAATGAACCATATTTTCTATATCTATTCTTTGGTTGAGGTACATCTGGCTTGCTTTCAGCTTCTGGCTATCACGAATAAAACTTCTATGATCTTAGTAGAGCATATGTCCTTGTGGTATGTTGAAGCATCCTTTGTGTATATGTCCAAGAGTGGTATACCTGGATCTTCAGGTAGAATAATTTCTAATTTTCTGAGAACCTGCCAGATTGACTTCCAGAATAGTTGTACCAGTTTGCAATCCCACCAGCAATGGAGGAGTGTTCCTCTTTCTCCACATCCTTGCCAGCACATGCTGTTGCTTGAGTTATTGATCTTTGCCATTATGTTTGGTGTAAGGTGGAATCTCAGGATTGTTTCAATTTGTATTTCCCAAAGAAATTGGAGAAATCTCATACTAGTAACTTACCAGCACACCTGAAAGCTCTAAAGCAAAAAGAAGCAAACACACCCAAGAGTAGTTGATGGCAGCCAATAGTCAAATGCAAGTCTTCAATCAATCAATTAAAAACATAGAGTAATATGAAGAATCAACAAAACCAAGAGGTGGTTCTTTAAGAAAATCAACACAATAGACTAACTCTTAGCCAAACTAACTAAAAGGTGCAGAGACAGTTTGCAAATTAACAAAATCAGAAATGAAAATGGAGATGTAACAACAAAAACTAAGGAAACTGAAAAATTCATTTTTCAAAAGCCTGTACTCCACATAATAGCAAAGTCTAAATGAAATGGATGATTTTCTACACAGGTACCACTTACTAAAGTTAAATCAAGATCAGTTAAACTATGTAAGCAGTCATATAACCCTTTAAGAAAATAGAAGCAGTCATTAAAAACTTCCCAACCATGAAAAGCCAGAGCCAGATGGTTTAAGTGCAGAATTCTATAATTTTTAATTTTAAAAATTGAGTTCTTTTTCATTTTACATTCATTTTATCGACTAAATATCAGTAATAAAAAATATAAAAGTCATACTAAATATCTACATTAATCTGTGCTATTTTTAAATTATCATTTTGATCTAAATTGGTAGTTATACTACACAAAATGTTTTCTTTTTTAAAGTATTTATTATTGTTATTATTATTATTATTATTTAATCTTTTTTTTACAGTCCAGTCGTTATCCCCCTCCAGGTTTGCCCTCTGACTGTTCCTCATCTCATTCCTCCTTCCTGTCTCCGAAAGGATGTCCCCACCCTACCACCTCCACCCGACCAGACCTTCCTACTGCCTGGGGCCTCAGGTCTCTCAAGAGTTAGGTGCTTCTTCTCTCACTGAGGCCAGACCAAGCAGTCCTCTGCTGTATGTGTCAGGGGCCTCAGACCAGCTCATGTGTGCTGCCTGGTTGGTGGCTCAGTGTCTGAGAGATCTCCAGGGTCCAGATTAGTTGAAACTACTGGTGTTCCAATGGGGTTGCCGTCCTCCTCAGCTTTTTCCAGCCTTTCCCTAGTTCAACCACATGGGTGTCTGACTTCAGTCCAATGGTTGGGTGTAGGTGTCTGTATCTGTTTCAGTCAGCTCCTTGTTAGGCCTCTCAGAGGATAGCCATGAAAGGATCCTGTCTGTGAGCACAACACAGCATCAGTAATTGGGTCAGGCCTTGGATTTCAATTTGGGCCTTCGCTGTTTTCTTTCTTTCTTTATTTCTTTTTGTTTTATTGGATATTTTATTTATTTACATTTCAGATGTTATCCCCTTTCCCCATTCCCCACCCCCGACACCTCCTATCTCATCTTCCCTCCAGTTTTCTTATATAGAGTAATACTTTCCACCTTTAGATTTAACTAAAAAAGCAATGCATGAATCATCATTTATCACATATTTTCTGCTTTTATTTTAGAAGAAAAGTTGAAAGTTCGAGTAGTATATAGAATTTACCGTATCTATTAGTATTTTTTAAAACTGAGCAATGCAAAACATTATACAAACTAATAACTTCAAACCAGGTTACACTAAATTTGATCACCACAAATACAATTGAAAAAAGAAAAAAACCAATTTAATTGTTAATTCGAGAATCTTAGAGGATGCCTTTTCTTTTCTTGTAAAGCAGTAAAAGAAATGCCATTGACATTCTGAATTCATAAATCATAGACTGCCAAATTAATTATTTTTTCGATAACTTTTATTTACAAAACCGTATGGTAAAAGCATTAGAGACTTGTCGGATGGTCTTTCCAGTAACAGAACATGCTAATAGCCCTAACATTTTGTATTTAATCACCAGAAACAACATGATCAAAGGAGATCAACTTCCTTCAATTATCCTTTGACATCTATACGTGTGCTCTGGCACATAGGTAATCATTTGGAAATAACAGAGCAAAAACAGTTTTAACTTTATTTGGTTGATCAGCTAGGTTTGAGATATGGCCTCATTATGTATTTCCAGCTCTCTGGAGCGTACTGTATAGACTGGGTTGGCATCAAACTCAGAAAGATCTCCCTGCTTTTCCGCTAAGCACAGGTTTAAGTACAGTTTTTTTCCCCAACATGTTTTATTATAATTTATGAGTTTTAAATATAAATTTAAAAAATACAAAACAAATAATCTCCATTGTACATGAATAAATGGAAAGTTGGCTATTTATAGATTTGGGGAATTTAACCACATGATCACTTTATCACTTTATTTGACATATAAATAAATATATATATATATATATATTTATATGTATGCAATAATTCAATTAATAAAATATAATGGCTATATTTAAATCAACAAAACACATATGTTTTTGAAATCTGATATATAAATTAATAAAAGTTTACTTGTTATTTCTCCACTTATCTTATGAGTTAACTACATAAAGCTAATGAAGGCAATAGGTATATAAATGACAATGCTGTGAGAGAGAAGGTTGTGATGTAATATGTTATGTACATGAACCAACAAGTTGTATCTCCACAGGAAGATAAATACGTATGTGTGATAATACCTAAGTTGAATCACGGAAGTAGAACTATAAATCACTTACCATGATATTATCTTTATCTCTTTCTTACCAGCAACTTAAGATACATTTAGCATATCCCAACTCTTAAAACAAAACCACTATCTAAGTAAATATCAAAATCACAAAAAATATCACTGAAGTTTCCATAAGTGTCCCCCATTTCCAGATTAAAAACTACAAGCATTATTAAGACTCAGTTAGCAATGTAGGTTGGGTTATTAGAACTAAGTTCTTTCCAGTTTGACCATTGGGGCACTTTTAATTGTTATATGTGACTGAATACTGATTTGCTTCATTCCCTGTGACACATTTATTTTGTGCTTTAGTCGCCATGGCCATATGTGTCTCTAATTAATTACAGGTTACCTTCTCAACTGGTACCTGACACAGCTGTTCCACACAATCTCCAAAGAAACTATTTAAGCAGTTTTGTCTTCATTAACTTCTATAACCGTGAGGACATTTACATTTTTGAAGTGCATGAGTTTAATTACACATTACAAAGTGTATTCTTTTCTAATTATCATGAGCATTAATATTTAATCAATGAAATTGAAAACTTAGACATAGATGTTGTAATTTGCTTCGTTTCAATGACAATAGTTGAAATAATTCATGGCTATTACTCTTCCAGTTGTTCCAGTAGTTGGGATTGTAAGGTACATTCATCAGAAGACATAATGACAGCAAAGCCAATCTTCAGATTTTACATAGCTCAGTAGACCTTCATGCATGTTTCTTTTCCTGCTATAGACACTGTATAAAATTCTTTTGCTGTGTGCCTCTGATGTAGCTCTGTAAGGAGAATGAAGAGAGAGGGGGGAGGAGAAGAGAAAGAGAGAGAGAGACAGAGAGACAGAGACAGAGACAGAGAGAGAGAGAGACAGAGAGAGAGAGAGAGAGAGATTGGGTAAAAATATCACTTTCAACATGAAGGTTTTCAGGGAAGAAGTTGAATACATATGCTAACAAAGGAGAAAACTTCATGATAAAATAGAAAAAATTAACAACTTGTGAATCTATCTATAAATAAATCTACCATGTGTTAGTTAATGAACTTTAACATAGATTTTGTCTTCCACACTGTATTTTAATATGCTAATTTCTACTATAATGTTTATTGATAATCAAAGCTTTTCATCACCAGGCTCATGGGAATTAACGGAGTACTTTTACTAAAATATAACATGAAATATGGCATGTGAATATATTCTTACACATATGCATATAAAATATTATGTCCACACATGTATACATATACGAGCAACTTAAAATCCTAAGGTACATGGATATATGTGTGTGTAAAATTTTATGTGCATATGTGTAATACTACACATGTAAACAAATATGCTTAAACATAATAACATACAAAAATTCAAAACAGGAGAATAATAATAAAATAATGCATCTTGAACAAATGAAACAAGACAACTATATATGATTTATTTTAATGTCCAAATAGGATCATTACTTGGAAAATGAACAGACAAAATAAGGGATTCTTATCTGTGTGTCAGGATATAGAACTATATTGCCACATCAATGTATGTATGTATTTAATATGTATTGAGTTCTCCTTATGCTATGTTTCAAGATATGGGAATATTCGCATTGCACTTACTATCTGTTATTATATCCACCACATACTAGTATTCAATCCTTCCTCTCACTATAGAGTCTCTATGTAATTATTCTGTGTAGGTTGTAGATATTTATTTCTAACCCTTTACAGAAAACATAGAATTGAATTCTCCTGGCCCTGGCATGGAACCATTTCACATATCATCTGTGTTTTCCCTTAGCATCTTGTCAATTTTGTTTTAGAAATGCTCAGATCTGTTTTCACCCCCTCTTCGTTTTCAAGTTCTGTAGAATGAAGAATGATCTAGTTGTAAGATCATATTTTTTCATATTTTATTGATACTGACAATAGTAGATGATAGTATAACACTACATGAGAGAAAGTTAGTATTTTTACAGAGGTGAAAAAGAAAAATAAACTTCATTTCTTTACATGTTGCTGACAGAAAAAGCAAAACAAATGTGCTTCATTATTTCTGAGATGATAACCCCAGATAATTTTCTCAATAGGTACCACTTAGCAAAGTTAACTGAAGAAGATGTAAACAACTTAAGTAGACCTATAACCTCAAGTGAATAGAGGCAATCATCAAAAGTCTCTCAAACCTGCAAAATATGAATGGATGTATTGCACTCTATACAAAAATCGTTTTTTTAAAACATTTATTCTAACACGTGAATGGAATAGTAAATATTATAAATAAATACATACATAAATACATAAATAAATAAATATTTTTGCATTACACCATTGGTTAAAGTCAAAAAAGTTGAAAATCATCACTATATAATGAAACAGTATTGTAAGGTGTAAATCTTCCAATTTAAATTGAAATGATAAACAAGTTATAATTGGTGGAGACAGAGAAGATAGGTAAAGGAATATTTTAAGAGTTGGAACTGGTGGAGGACACAAGGAGAACATGGTATCATTAATGGTTTAAATAAGAAGCATATAAGCTCAGCGAGACTGGAGCAGCAAACACAGGATCTACATGGGTATACACTAGTTCCTCTGCATATATAGTATAGCCATTAGCCTTGTATCTTTATGGAATTCCTGACTCGGAGAACAATTAGATCTCTGACTCTTGCCTGCTGTTGTGACTTTTTTCATCCTTTTGGGTTGCCACGTTCAACTTAGATATGAAAGTTTTTGCTGCATTTTTATTTGTCACGATTGTTACCTCTAGAAAACCTATTCTTTCCTAATCAGACAGAGAAAGGGAATGGATCCATAGGGGAGGGAGGACCTGGGATTAGAAGAAAGAGGAGAAGTATTTTTAAATTATTTTATTTATTTAAATTCCAAGTGTTGTCCCCTCCTTATCATCCCTCCCAGAGTTCTTCACCCCATCCTCCCTCCCCTTTGACAATGAGAGAGTACTCCCCAATCATATACCCACCCACATCCCACCATCATCCCCCTGCACTTCCTGATTCTCTAGGCCATCAAATCTCTAGGATTAGACACATCCTCTCCCACTGAGGCCAGACAAGGCAGTCCTCTTCTACATATGTGACAGGGGTCACCAATCGGCCTAAGTATGCTCTTTGGTTAGTGGCTTTGTCTCTAAGATCTCCCTGGGGTCTAGGTGAGTTGACATTGTTGGTTCTCCTATGGGGTTGCCATCCCTTTCATCTCCATCAATCCTTTTCCTAACTTTTCCAGAATTGTTCCCAACCTAAGCCCAATATTTGGCTATATCTGCATCTGTGTTAGTCAGCTGCTTGTTGATCCTCTCAGTGGACAACCATGCTAGACTCCTGTATGCAAGCACAACATAACTTCAGGAAAAGTGTCAGGGTTTGGTGCCCACCCATGAGATGGAGGTCAAGTTGATCCAGTCAGTGGATGGCCTTTCCTTCAGTTTCTGCTCCATTTTTGTCCTTGCATTTCTTTTAGAGAGGCACAATTCTGGGTCAAGTATTTTGAAGGTAGCTGGGTGACCCCATCAAAGAGAAAATATTTTAAAAAAATAAAATAATAACAAAAATGAAAAATATATAATCACTCATATGAAAAACCCTAGAACTTATCTAAGTGATTCTTAACATCAATAATTTTATCAAACAGAAATTTCCATAAATGAAATAGGAAACATTGATATGCTTGTTTGAGCATATCTTGTTTTATGTGACCTAGGAAAGGTTTTTATGCCATTATCTACATCTGATCTTTAATACTACAATGGTTTGTATATGCACAGTCCAGGTAATGGCACTATGAGAGGGTGTGGCCCTGTTGAAATATGTGTGGCCTTGTTGAAGTAGTTGTGTCACTGTGGGTGTGGGCTTTAAGATCCTTGTGCTACCTGCCTAGGAGCCACTATTGTGCTAGCAGCCTTCAGATGAAGATGTAGAACTTTCAAGTCCTCCAGTACCACGCCCATCTGGATACTGCCATGTTCCTGCCTTGATGATATGGACTAAACCTCTGAACCTCTAAGCCAGCTCCAATTAAATGTTGTCCTTATAAGAATTGCCTTGTCCATGGTATCTGTTCACAGGAGTAAAACCCTAACTAAACAGAAGTTAGTACCAAGGTATTGCTGCTATAGGCCTGACTATACTTTTGTTTGGAAGAATGTTGATTTTGGGACTTTAGATTTGGAAAGCAATGGAATGCTTTAAATGGGACTTAATGAATTATCGTAGTAGGACTTTGTTACTGAGAGTGATTTGAACTCTGGACCTGACCGAAGAAATTTCAGTGGAGAATTTCCATATGTGGCCGAAAGACTTTTTGTGGAGTTTTGGTGAACAATGTGGCTACTTTTTCCCCTTGTCTAAAGAATCTGCATGAGGCCAAGTTGAAGAGACTCAGATTAATTGCATTGATAAAGGAAGTCTCAGAAATGCCCATCAGAGACTTTGTTCTGTGATTAAGTCTCATGAAGAACATTTTGAACAAGCATACCAAGCTTAGAAAGGAGAAATATAAAATATATGGTTCAAGTATTAAAGAGGCACTAGAAAGTGAAATGGAACTGATTCCTATGTTCTAGGAGATTATAGATTAAGAGAGTGGGACTTTGGGACAAGATCCTACCCAGCTAAATTTAGTTCTAGGCATGGTAGTACAAGCCTTTATTCTCAGGAGGTAAAGCCAAACAGATCTCTAAGTTCAAGATCAGTCTGTGACAGAGCAAGTTCTAGGTGAAGAAAAACTTAAATCCAGGCTTGGTGGACTACACCTTTATTTCTACTGCTTAGGAAACATGCATGCAGATCTCTGAGTTTAAAGTCAGTCTACAGAGCAAATTTCAGGACAGCCAAGCTCAGGCAGTGAAGAAGTTGGAAAACATAACCATGTTCTAGCCCCAGAAAGAAAAAAAAATATCTCAGTAGCTTTGGCCATATAGTTCTGTCTTTAGAGTCCAGAATAGAAGGGGCTAGTGAGAAAATTGATGCTGGTTAGCTGGAGCTAAGAAATTAGTGATGCTTAAGAAAAGACTAGCATCACTGAGGTGAAATCTAGGAAATATTTTCTGAGATCACAAAGAAACTGCATTCCAGACATAGCCAAGTTTGTACCTCAAGCTGCAGTTGTACTTGGTAATGTGTAAGAGTCACTCAGGTAGTAATGTTTTTGAAGACATGAAGGTGTCTTGAAGAACAGCTGAGGCTTGGAACTATGAGAGGCCATGGAAGGCCATTGGTGAAGGTGCAGCCTCAGTTTTAGTTGACAGCCCAGGACTGAAAGTGTCATGCAAAGGATTTGAGGCTTGGCACCGTTAAAAAAGCCTAGGAGATGCTGGTACCATGGGGTGATCACCAACAACAGCAGCTGCAATGGAGTGGATCAACCTGAACTTAAAGTGCTACAGAGGGCAGAACTGGATGAGGCCCTTTGTAGGAGCCCAGAAGATTATGTGTGAATCTCCGACATTGAAACAAGAAGCTATAACATTCAAGTTGCCTTGGAGACCCCAAGATGTCTAGTTGTTAGAGCCATAGGCTATCTGCTAAGGAAAGCTAGCTACTAATAGGGAATGAAGCCAGCCCAGGAGAAGGAAGTTTGTTACTATCAACAAAGATCAAAATGGGTTGGAGATATGATGACTGCTTTGACATCAGAGATGGAGATCTAGAGTTTGGAGATTGCCCAGCTTGTTTCCTGTCTCACTTTGGGGATTGCATTTAGTGATTGGATGAATCTCAGGAGAGACCTTGAACTTGGACTTTTAACAATGTTGAGACTGCTATAGACTATTGGGACTTTTGAAGTTGAACTGAATGTGTTTTGCCTTATGCTATGTTTAGCTATGTCCCACATAGAATCGTATGTTTAAATAAGCCTATGGGTGCCAGGAAGTGGAATATGATGGTTTGTATATTCTCAGCCCAGGGAGTGGCAGTATTAGAGGGTATGGCCCTGTTGAAGTAGGTGTGTCACTGTGGGTATGGGCTTTAACACCATTGTACTAGCTGCCTGGGAGCCACCTTTCTGCTAGCAGTCTTCAGATAAAGATGTAGAATTCTCAACTCCTACTGTACCATGCCTATCTGTACCCTGCCATGTTCCTGCCTTGATGATACTGGACTAACCGTCTGAACCTGTAAGCCAGACCCAAATAAATATTGTCCTTATAAGATTTGCCTTGGTCATGCTATCTGTTCACAGCAGTAAAACCCTAAAGCCTGACATCATAGTGTTGGAAAGCACTCCTCATTCTATCAAAGTAAAAAGGTAAATGTCAACATAGCTTCAAATCCTGTGATCTACAATAGTGACCTACTTGCAAGATACAATGCTGCAATAGAGATACTCAGCCTGTATTAATAACAACCCAATATCTTATTTGATTTGGTTTGAACTCTTTGAGATAGAATACATCCCAAACACCACATAAATGGTCATGATCCTAAGACTGCATAGACTAAGTACCTAGGGGAAAATCAAACATTGTTGTTCTGAAAAAGGAATGCAGTAATAAGAGAACCCCTAACCAGATTCTACTATATTCATAGATCAGTGTCTTATTCAGCACTATTAATGAAGCTTTCTCCTGCAGTGTAAGGGAAGCCATACAGAGAACCATAGCCAAATAATATGTAGAAAGTGAGAGACCATGGAACACTCAGTTCTAAATAGATTGTTTACATAAAATTCTTCCTCTCAGAGCTCAGGGAACTATGGGAAAAAGGAATCCCAAAACATATAAGAGACAAAGGAAATAGAGGACACCAAGGATACAAGGCATGTCAAACACATTGTAACACAAGTGCATACAAACTCAGAGAAATTCATGCAGCCTGACCATGGCTTGAACCAGAATGGGTCCCAACACAGAGAGGAGAAATGTACACAAGCCCCAATCAGTAACAGAGAAGATAACTCCAATTTACAAGGACTCTCACACAAATAATTAGTTTTCTCCAATGGAGTCTCACTGGAGACATAAAACATTCTTAAGGCAAGGTCCCCTATGAATCACTACACAGGCAGCAGCCAATGAAGTCAATAGCATCTTTAGAGGGTCTTTGTTTCATAGGATTTTCTCAATGCATTTTGTTAATCATTCAAAGGTCATTTGTGTATATTTTATGAAGATATTTTATCAATTAATTAATTAATTAATTAATTTTATTTTCCAACCACAGTTTCTCCCTCTCTCCTCTCCTCCCAGATCGCCCACCCTTCTCCCTCAACTTCACTTCTCCTCACTTTCTCTTCAGAATGTACTGGTCTTCCAGGGATAACTACCAAATCTGTCATATCAAGTTGCAGTAAGATTAGGTGTGATCTCTCCTATTAAGACTAGACAAGGAAACCCAGTTGGAGGCAAGAGTTTCATAGACAGGCAACAAAGAAAAAGACAATTTCTCTTCCACTTCCAAGCAAAAGAAGCTATATATCACCAGTCATATATGAGCAGAGGACCTTGGTTAAGTCAGGCCCACGCATACTTTCTTGTTGGCAGTTCAGTCTCAGTGATCTCCTGTGTGCCAAGTTTAGTTGATTTTGTGGATTTTCTTGTGGTGTGCTTACTTATCTGGCTCCTACAATCATTCCTTCTTATCCTCCACAGGATGGAGCTCCCAAGCTCCATCTAATGTTTGGCTGTTGGTTTTGGCATCTGTTTGTTTAATTTCATTGATGTACCATCTCTGATAAAAATTGGGATAGACACCAATTTATGAATATAGCAGACTATCATTAGTAATCATTACAGTAATTGGCATACTTCTTCATTTGTATTTGGTTCTATCATGGCTGTCAGAGCTATAAAGCCTTTGGTTCCTGAACCTCCAGGAAGACAGAACAGACACTGAGGAAATTCAAAGAATCATTAGGTCTTACTTCAAAAGGCTGTACTCCATAACATTGGAAAATTTAAATGAAATGAATAATTTTTTAGACAGATACAAATTACCAAAGCTTAAGATCAGGTAGACTATCTGAATAGTACTATTATCCATAAGGAAAGAGAAGAAGTCATTAAACATCTTCCAACCAAAAGAAGCCCTGGACCACATAGATTTTGTTGCAGAATTTTACCAGAATTTGAAATTGAGCTAATGCTAACACTCTTCAAACTATTCTACAATTAGAAACAGAAGGAAAATTGTTGCACCCATTCTACAAGGCCACAGTCACCATGACTCCTAAACCACACAAAGACTCAACAAAAAAAAAAAAAAAGAAAGAGAATTTCAAACCAATTTCCCTTATGAATCTTGATTCAAAAATATCCAATTAAATACTTACCAACTGAAACCAAGCACACCTCAAAAAGATCATCTATGATGATCAAGTAGGCTTTATTCCAGTTATGCAGGAATGGTTCAATATATGAAAATTCATTAATATAATCCACCATATAAACAAACCAAAAGAAAATCAAAACAACAACAACAAAAGCAACAAAAAAACCCCAACAAATTATCATCTTACTAGATGCCAGAAAAGCGTTTAAGAAAATTCCACAATCTTTCATGCTAAAAGTCTTGGAGAAATGAGTGATAAAATGTACATTGTTAAGCAAAATAAAAGCAATACACACCAAGTCAATGGCCAACATCAAATTAAATGCAGAGAAATTTAAAACATTTCCAATAAAATTTGGGATAAGACAAGGCTAGTATTTGAAGTTCTAACTAACACAATAAGACAACTAAAGGAGACCAAGGGTAAACAAATTCTAAAATAATATAGCTACTTGCAGATGATATGAAAATATACATAATTGACCCTCTGAAAAAAAATTCTACCAGAGAATGTACAGAGCTAATAAACAACTGTAGCAAAGTGACTGGATACAAAATGTACTCAAAACAAAAATCAGTAGCTCTAATATAAATGGTTATAAATGACCTGAGAAAAAAGGTAGAGAGGCATTACTATTCACAGTAGCTACAAATAATATAAAATACCTTGATGTAACTTTAAGCAAGTGAAAGACCAGTCTTTGAAAAAAGCAATTGAGGGAGATTTCAACAGATAGAAAGATCTATGCTAATGATTGGATAGGATTAACATAGTAAAATTTTCCAATATACCAACACCAACTTACAGATTCAGCCCAATTCACATCAAAATTCTAACACAATTCTTTAAAGTACATAAAAGAACAATGCTCAATAGTTCAATACTCATTACTCAATAATTCTCCTTCAAAACCCAGCTATACCAGCTATGCTGGACATTTTCCCATAGGACTTTCCACTATCCCATAAGGCCAATTGCTGAACTACGTTCATAGCAGCTTGATTCATAATACCCAGAAGAAGGAATAAAACTAGATGTCCCTCAACCAAAGAATGGGCCAAGAAAAATGTGGTACATTTATATAGTGGAATACTACTCAGTATCAGAAACAGAGACATCATGAAATTTGCACACAAATGAATGGAATTAAAAAAAAAAAGATCATTTTGAGAGAAGTAAATGGGTCCCCAAAACACAAATATGCTATATACTCACTTACAAGTGGATATTAGAAATATAGTAAAGCATAACTGTTATCAATGACTGAAGGACACTAAGAAACAAGTAGGGCTCAAGAAGAATGTGGAAATCTCAATGAAAATGTGTATTCTTAATAGAAAGTTGTATTATAAAACTTCTTGTAGTGTAATATATGCTCATTTGTGGATGTTAGGATAAGCCTTGCCTTCAATAATAATAAGAGAAAAATCAATATATTAAGATTTTATTAGACAGTTTTAGTTAAGGAGCAGTTATCACAAAGATTTCACATGCATATAAAAATGATGTCACAATCTGGGCAGGGGTGACTCGCTCCTTTAATCCCAGCACTTGGGAGGCAGAGGCAGGCGCATTTCTGAGTTTGAGGCCAGCCTGGTCTACAGAGTGAGTTCCAGGACAGCCAGGACTACACAGAGAAACCCTGTCTTTCAAAACCAAAAAAAAATAAAATAAATAATAATAACAAAACAAACAAACAAAAAAAAACACACTGATGTTACAAAAGGAGTTCCATTTCTTTATAGAAATCTCATTCAATGTTAACCTAAGGTCTTTCAAACATTATGTAATTTACATAATACTTTCTTATTCTACCTTCTCTTCTTTTATCCAATGCCTTTCCTAATCCAATACAGTCAAAAGTTTCAAAACCAGCAAACCAATATAATCTTTATGAAGAATAAGTAAAAACCATTAGGAATGCAGAAATCTGTGCTGATAGTTGCTGTCAGACAGATGCTTGTTTCTCACTAATGGAACAAGAATTCAAGTCAGCAGATTGTCCCCTAAGTAATTCTAAAATAAGGAGAGACTGCTATAGAAATACACAGTGAGATGAAACACAATGGAATAGAGATCATGAACTCAAAACACCCAGAAGCATGGTTCTTATCCTTCAGAGGGGATGAATATGTTTTTAGGAGTTCTATAGAAAATTGACATATGTGAGAGATGGAAACTGTTCATTGGATGATGGAACAAATCAAAGGTTTTGTGGTAGGTGAAGTGGATATTATCTCATTCAAAAGAGGAATGAGTAAAAATACACACATGAGCAAAAGGCAATCCTATAGTTAAGCCTCCCAGGCAGGAAACAGACCTTCTTAAAATAAGTAAGTACTATCAGGCATATTTTCTCTCACTGAAGCTGGTGAGATGAGGTATTGTGGGAGGGGGAACAGTGGGGGGCAACAGCTAGATTGTAAATAAATAAAATAATAATAATTAAAAAATGAATAAATAGAAAAGATATAATGTATAAATAGGAAATAAATAAGAATAAATAAGAAAACAAATAAAAGGGACACATCATGAGAACATGGGCCATAGAATCAACTGAGACTCATTGTGACTTGCAGATATCAGGGAGACTGTAGGAGTCTGACTTTGGTCCTCTGCATATACTTATGGTGGAGTAGCTTTATGCTCTTTTGTGGATACTAATAGTGGAAGCAGGGACCGTCTCTAACTCTTTAGTCTACTTGTAGGCTTCCTTTTCTCCTACTGAGTTGCTTTGTCCAGCCTTGATGTGATGATGTGTCTATTCTTATTGTAGGTATTTATGCCATGTTTGGTTGATGTCCGTGGGAGGCTTGCTTTTTCTCTATGGTGAGTTTGAGGGCATAGATATAGGGGAGAAAGAAAGTAGGAGGATAACATATGGAAGGAAAACCTGTGAGGGCAAGCAGAGGTCAGGATGAAGTATAGGAGAGAATTAAAAAGTCAGACTATCAAAAACATTTTATTTACTATGCAAAGCATGCTTTATGGTAAAAATGTTCATGTTCACATATTTATAAGTCATTGAACACTCTCTAAGTTATTTTCATTCAGTCTAAATTGGAAAGTCTTGGTTTATGAAGTAGTCATGGTGAATGATACAATTAGCAATAGGCTTTCAATGTACCACTGGAAAGGTTTTTATAATGATCTGATTTGTAGTGAATTTAAATGTTATAGTTAATTTTATTTATTTGTTGAAATAAACTCCAGAAGTTTATTTAAATATAATAATGTAAATTCCATAAAGTAAATGAATGTCATAGAACAACATTGCCTTTTAAGTATTTCAATATTTTTTACTGGCAATAGAAATGACCAACTTCATACAGAAAAGTGTAATATAAATCACCCTCAGCCTAAAGTTCCGTGATTCTAATTTGAGGCATCAATTTTGTGAAAATCCTGTTGAAATTCTTATACTAGCATTAAGAATAATATGGAGTAGAGACATTCTGCTTATATCTAGCTTTCTGTGGCCATGATTTTTTTTGACATTTAAAATCTTTGCTATATTAAATGTGTTGGAGAGTCTCATTTTTGTCTGCACATTCAAATTTAGCCCAGTTAAGTATTCAGAAAATACCAGATGGGAACATGACAAAAATCTAGCACCAGCTGGAAGAAACCTATATTGGCCAAATCCAGGACAAATTAAACATCAGAATGAGTTGTGGTATTGATGTATAGTAAGAGAACAAATTAAAATTTAAAACAAGTTACATTTCAGTATTGTATCAAGTAATTATAATAAATCATTATTTTGCATTTACTATTTTCATTTTGAATAATGGAGTTTCATGCTCAGAATGTAAATCCAAAGTAGAGTTAACAAGTTATTCTCAGCAACAAGCTGACCTTACCAGCATGATTTCTGCTTTGCCCACTCACTTGTAAAAGTGAACCAATGTGTATCTTCTGGAGAAATATATAAATACAACATAAAATCACAAAAAAATACTTTTAGTGTTTTATTTCATTTAAAAAATATAAATATGAACTTAGATAAATTCTTAAACACAAATGAATAACCACTTAATTGCTGTGTAAAGACTGTTTTCCATGGAAAACATTTTATTTGAGGCAAATGCCATAGGATATTACCAATAATTTTAAGTATTTCAAGGCAGATGAAACATTTTAGTTCAATTTTAAGTCTTAACAACCGTGTGAGTTTGACTCCTGACTTTCAATTACTATTAATCTGAAGAAAAAAAAAAGAGTGCCATTTTGTGAACAGCACCTTAGTGTCTGTGAGAAATAAAGAGTCTACCATGTGTGAAAAAGAAAAGCACTTAGTATATAACTATAATAGTCTGACAATAATCAACATTTTAATAGATTTATAATTAATTTTGTATATAAAGTACCATGTTAATAATTGAACTTTCTGAGCATTATATTATATTTAAGTTTAAAACTTAGCTTCATTCAGGATCATCTATAGTTTAAAAACAAAGAAATAAAGTACTGCTCTTAGTTTGTATATTGATGAGCTGCAACTTGTGTGTCTAAATTTACATGTGTGATGGCTACCTGAACCTTTGTACTTTGTCTTTACGTTTCTAATGGAAGTTTCTTCTGAAGGCAACAATTTGGTAGTGTTGACATAATTAACCACAGTTGCTGCCATTAAAATATGATCTGTAAAATATATTATTTTATTTTTTAGATATTTTTAAAAACACTTTATTTCTTCATCATAACTTTTTATACTGTTTGCATTAAGAATTGTTAGAGTTTGGCTTTACCTGGGCATCAAGTGCACTGTTTGCAGTCTCTGTTTCTCTCTGTCTCTGTCTCTGTCTTTCTGTCTCTCTGTCTCTCTCTCTATCTTGTGTGTGTGTGAGATGCTATTTTTATTTCAAAATATAAAATCGATATTTTCTGATTTCTGAATCCTCTGAGAGTTCCCAGGTGCTGGTCTGAAAAGTTAGTTACAATTATAATCATAAAACATAGCTTTTAATTTGATTTTTTCTGGTCTGTTGAGCAAGACATTTCATCTTTGACAGCATCCACCTGTCCATCCTTGATGTTTCCATAGCTATGAAGCTTCTGCATATGATTTATCCAGACAGGAGACAGTTTTGAATGACTGTATTAAAATGCCTAGACTTAAGCTGAATATTTATTCAATCTTAAAACTGCATTGTTTTGGAGAATGACCTCATAATGATTGCCAATAAAGTTGATGTGGGTAATGATCTTTACTAAGGAAAGTTCATTTTAAAGCTTAGTCAACAACTAATAAAGTTAAGATATCCTGAACCCCTTACTCCTGCCCACTGCCTTCTGTGGGAAGCATCAGAATCATGAAGGTTTGCTACAGCCCAATCCACTGTACAAGAAAACACAAAATATCCTCAACTGAAGTGTGAATCTTTAAACTGTTCAAGTAATCTATATTCATGTTACATTTATGGCTTTGAATTATCATAACATTGAATCAATTGAAGTATCTTTTTAGAAACTGTAAGATTTTAAATATTGCATAGGTTGTCAATAATTGCTTGGAATTTACCTTGGTATTATTTAAATATTTCATGGATCGTGTGTCTATAAGTCAGCTTTGAATAGTTGGGATAAATTTTAGAAAACATTTCCACAAGTTTTTTTTTGTAGTCAAAATGGAAAGACGAGTTAATGGTGAATGTACTAGATTCCATCCATTTTTCTTTCATAAAATATTAAACACATTTCCAGTGATTCTGCTTTCAATATCCTTTATATTTAAAACTTGCTCCTGTCATACTATCACTGTGATTTTAAGATATTTCTGCAGTCAGTGTTAATTAAGTTAATCAAATAAATAAACACCTCAATACCAAGAGAGACTGCATTCTTGGGTGATAAATTAAAGATAGTAGAAATAAGTGAATAAAAGGTATTTGATAAATTTCTGAGTTTCTTAATACTTAAAAAGAGTTTTCTTGATAAGACAAATGATATATAATTTTAAACCGAAAAACAGTCGCACACAAAAACATGTGATGTTGCTAGTTTTAAAGTTCTTTTTAACATTATTTATAGATTTAATATGGTATGTTAGACTGTTACTGTGGTATGTTGATTTTTTTTATACTTCATTGATTCTATTGAGATGCAGTTTTTTTAGTGGATTGCACACAAGATGGAGTTTCAGTCTTTGCTCCACCATTACCACTGGTTTTGTTATCATTTATTGGCTCCGACAAAGAAGTAGAGAACATATTGCAATTATCACAGAGAATGGTGCTCCTGGGCAGTTGATCACAGTGAAATCAATCTACCACAGATAGCTACAGACACCATTCCTTTAGCCTAACGCCTCAAATAATACATGGGTAATGCATGTGTACTTCACCTTTTCATTCATCAAAATACCATCCAGTATCAGACAAACAAAAGTTGAACATTTGAGCTACATATGAAAATTACTCAAAAGAAATAAACATAGTTGTTGTGTTTGTTGAAAGTCATTAGAGGCTTTTAGCAGGGTTTTCTTAGCAAAAACTAGGGACACAAAAAGTTTTAAATATTTTAATTCTTCTGCCTCAAGAATATATTTGGGGGGGCATATATGTGGCACTTCCCTAATGTTCACTTATTAGTTTGTGTATATTCATATCTCTGACTCTGCATTCATTTTTCATTATTTCAATCATTAATAAAGCAATTGCCATGTCCTCAAATGGGAAAATACCCTTTAATGGCATAAAAACTTTACAGAATTTTAAGGAATGAATACTAAATATATTGACTGTTTTCTATTTATTTATTTATTTATTTATTTATTTATTTATTCATATTAAAGTCCAGAGTTTATTCCCTTCACAAGCCACTCCCCAACTGTTCCACATTCCATTTCTCCTCCCTGCCCCCAGTCTCCACAAAGATGTCCACACCTCCCACCTCCACCCCACCAGACTTCTAAACTCCCTGAGGCCTCCAGTCTCTTGAGGATTAGGTACATCTTTTTGACTAAACCCGACTCAGGACTCCTCTGCTGTATATGTGTTGAGGACCTCATATCAGCTGGTATATGCTCCCTGGTTGGTGGTCAAGTATCTGAGAGATCTTTGGGATTCAGATTAATTGAGATTGCTGGTCCTCCTATAGGGTCACCCTCTGCTTCTTCTAGCTTTCCCCTAATTCAGCCACGGGGGTCAGCAGCTTCTTTCCATTGGATGGGTAAAAATATCTTTATCTGACTCTTTCAGCTGCTTGTTGGGTCTTTCCGAGGGCAGTCACGATAGGTCCCTTTTTGTGAATGCTCCATATCCTTAGTAATAGTGTCAGGCCGCAGGGACTCCCCTTGAGCTGGATCCCACTTTGCGCCTGTCACCGAACATTCTTTTCCTCATGCTCCTCTCCATTTCAATCCCTGTAGTTCTTTCAGACAGAAACAATGATAGGTCAGATTTTGACTGTGGAATGGCAACCCCATCCCTCACTTGACGTCCTGTCTTTCTGCTGGAGGTGAGCTCTACCCAGTTCCCTCTTTCCAAAGTAGAGCATTTCATCTAAGGCCCCTCTCTTTGAGTCCTGAGAGTCTCTTACCTCCCAGGTCTCTGGTACATTCTGGAGGGTCCCCCCAACCTCCTATCTCCTGAGGTTGCATGTTTCCATTCTTTCTGCTACCCCTCAGGGATTTCAGTCATTTTCCCTCACCAAGAGTAGATCATGTTCTCCTCACTGACTCCTCACATCCCTTTTCCCTCCCAAGTCCTTCTGCCCCCTCCCCGCTTTGTGGTTGCTTTCTTTTTCCTCCCAAAGGTGACGTTGTGAATTCTCAGTTTAGTTCTATACCCCAAAGTAGCCCTGAGAATTCTCAAATGGCCGAAAAACACCTAAAGAAATGTTCAAAATCCTTAGTGATCAGAGAAATGCATATCAATGAAACCCTACGATTCTGCCTTACACCAATCAGGCTAAGATCAAAACATCAGGCGATAGCACATGTTGGCAAGGATGTGGAGAAAGAGGAAGACTTCTCCACAGCTGGTGGGATTGAAAACTGGTAAGACCACTCTGGAAATCAATCTGGAAGTTCCTCAGAAAATTGGAAACAGATATACCTGAAGTCCCAGCAATTCCAACTCTTGGGAATATACCAAAAAGATGTGCCACCATGTCACAGGGGAACAAAGTTGATAGTGGCCTTATATCTGATAGACAGAAGCTGGAAACAACCCAGATGTCCCACGACATAAGAATGGATACAGAAAACATGATTCATCTACACAATGGAATACTAATCAGCTATTAAGAATGAGGACATCCTGAGTTTTGCAGGCAAATGAATGGAATTAGAAAATGTCGTCCTGAGTGAAGTAATTCAGACCCCAAATGACATGCATGGTATGTACTCACTAATAAGTGGATATTAGCCAAAAAAAAAAGTACAAAATACCCAAGATACAGTCCACAGAACTCAATCAACAAGCTGAAGGGCCCAAGTGAGGATGCTTCAGTCCCACTTAGGAGGGAGAAGGAAGTAATCATAAGTGGGCAGAGAGGGACCAGGGAGGGAAAGTTGATTGGGGTGGGAGGGGAACCTGATCTGTATTTGGTGAGGGAAAAGGACTGAAGCCCTGAGGGCCAGCAGAAAGAGTGGAAACATGAAATCTAGAGAAGTAGGAGGTTGGGGAGACTCACCAGAATGCAGCAGAGACCTGGGAGATGGAAGACTCTCAAGACACAAAGTAAGGGACCTTAGATGAAATGCCTGATAATAGGGAGAGTGATATTATAAAGCAGGCATCTAACAGGAAGACAGGGCATCAAGTTAGTGAGGGGGTTGCTATCCCACAGTGAAAATCTCTGACCCAGACTTGTTCCCTTCTGAAAGAACTGCAAGGGTGAAAATGGAGAGGAGCCTGAGGAAAAGAAGGTTCAGCTACAGGCCCAAAGAGGGATTCAGCTCAAGGGGGGGCCAAAAGTGCTAAAATTTTTTCGGGGGTTTTTGCCACAAAAAAAAAAAAAAAAAAAAAAAAAAAAAAGCCAAAAAAACCCAACCAACCAACCAAACAAACAAACAAAAAAAACAAAAAACAAAATAAAAAAACCAGCAAGCAGCTGAAAGGGTCAGATGCAGATATTTGCACCAAACCAATGAACAGAAGCTGCTGATCCCTGTGGTTGTAAGGGAAAAGCTGGAAGAAGTTGAGGAGGAGGGCAACCCTGTAGGAGGACCAGCAGTCTCAATTAACCTGGACCACTGAGATCTGAGATCTCTCAAACACTGGATGACCAACCAGACAGTATACACTAGTTGATATGAGGCCCCCAACACATATACAGCAGAGGACTGCTGGGTCTGGGTTTAGTCAAGAGAAGATGTATCTAACCCTCAAGATACTGGATGCCCCAGGGCGGGGGGTGAGTACAGATGCTGTATCCAAATGATAACTACTTAGAAATTCAAACAGTAATCTCTGTCAGATTTTCACTGGGTATAAAAACCACTCTCATGGAGACAAGGGGCAGGGAGGAGGTATGGGATATGGAACAGTCAGAGGTGGAACAGGAGGGGAATAAAATTTGGAGTTAAAATTAAATAAATAACTTAATTAAAAAAAACAAAAAAGCAACAAACAAAATCCAATAAAACAAAACACAGAAGCATACTCTGCTATGCTTTTAGATTAGTATTCTTCTAAGGCATCATTAAAGAATCTTTCTCTCGCATTATACGTGAAAAAATACAGAAGCCCACTGTTAGACAACATGCAGAGAGTAAGAGAACCTGAAACACTCAGTCCTAAATGTGATATTTTTATCAAATCCATCCTCCCCAGGTCCTAGGGTCTCGTGAAAAGGAAGTAGAACAAATTTAAGAGCAAGAGGGAAAGGAGGTGATTATAAAGTCAGGAATACTAAACACACTGTGACCAAAGCATCCAGGAACTCACAGAGATATTGGAAGCAGGCACAGGACTCACACATTTCTGTAGCAGCTGGGGACCCAGTACTGACAGGAAAGGTGAGGACAAGACCCCATCCCTAAGCCAGATGCTGTAGCCAACTGATAACTACTTACAAATTCAAACAGTAATTTCTGTCACATTTTCACTTGGTATAAATACCACTTTTAAGGATAGGCTGCGTTCTCAGCAGTAGATGAGCAACATAAAATGAACTCGGTATATCCTTGGAAGTTCATTATTTCAAGCTTATTGTTAGTTTTATATTTATAGGTTTGCTTTGTTTTGTTTTTTACCTGTTACATCCTTCTTTTTATGGAATTCCCATATGAGTGAAAATGAGGTTTTCTGTTTTTTTTTTTTCTGAATCTTATTGTGTTTTCTGCTTTCTTTGGCTTTTTTTCTTCTTTGTGTTTGCTGTGTCCTACTGACTTTTTTCCATATTTCTTTCTCATCTTATGTTATTATTATTCTTTCAACGCTTGTTGGTTTTTAAGGATGGACAGAGAGGTTGTACATCTGGATGGGAGGGGATATGGGGAGAATCCTTGAAGAGATGGGGGAGAGAAACTGTTATAAAAATATACCATGTGAAAAAATTTCTATTTTCCATAAAGGAATATTTCTATTGCTTTATTAAACATTTAAATTATTTAAAACAACATACTAGAAGCTTACAAAGTATTTGGAATTTCTTATTCTCTATCCTACATGTATCCTACCTTTTCTTTTTTTTCACCCATCACTAAAGCACAAGAAGTAGTTCTGATTTATTATCATTATCAATTATGTTCCCAACCTAGGTTTTCTCTGTGCCTTCTTCCCTGAAACAGCCTTATTCTAAACAGTACTTCTTCTATCTTTGGTGTCATGAACTGCACAGGCACACTATTTGTTTATTTATACAGAATGAGGAGTGGACCTGCCTTTGCCTGAGATGATACAATGTATCACTTTGTCTTAAGTAATTACAATAAAAAAGAATGCATATTTATTAACTTATTTTTTTCCTATTTGGCCTATGTAGGCCTATGTGGCTAAAATTCAGATAACATGAACAATGATTAACTTACTCTTCTCTTAATGAAAGTATCCTAAATTAATTAATTAATCTACTAATTGATATGTAGAAAGAGCTCGACTCCTTTACATTTGGCAATGACTTTCTTTTGGTATTTTAATTTGTGGGAGCTTTGAAAATAAAATCAGCCTTTCAAACATTAGGGTATTTGGATAAGTTTAGCCTCAAACTACACCTTCAGGCGTAGAGAATTGAAATCACTTGCCTAAGGCCCTAAAATCTGTTAAAAGCAAAGTGTATCAGAGCTTTCTATGGGAATTTTAATGTTGAAGGCACTGGAGTCTCAGTTTGGGAATGGATGTCATCTTGCTGCATATCAGACATAAAAAAAGAAGGGCTGGGTACTGTTTCTCTCACAATTGCTGCGGTCTTATGCTAAGAATGGCAGGGAGGTTTTCAGACTTCAGCAGGAGCTGAGGCCCCCTCTGAGGCTTAAGTGCTTATTTTAAACTCACAGAAATCTAACTCATGAAGCTCTGGAAGATTATGTCTTCAACACTGGCATGCTGGCTAGGGCAGCACTGACTCAGGTAATCTCTAACTTAATCCAGCGATTTATTATTTCTTTTCTTTCTCTCCTTCCTTCTTCTTTTATTATTTCCCCATCAGCTTTCATTGTGGCTTTTATGTTTGCACCTGAAGAAGAGTCATAGCAGCTCTGTCTAGCTTTTTCTTTTTCTTTAGTGCCGGGTTGTTCGCTGAGTCTGAAGTTCATCTATTCTGCCAGTCTGGCAATCTAACATAGTTTCTAGTTGTGCCTCCAGCTCCCCATGTTGGATCTATAGATGCTTTTCACTGTATTCAAACAAGGGATACTTCTTAATCTTCAGGGAATTCTGCTGAAAACATGTTACCATTCAGGAAGCTTTAAAGGGAGACTCCATTAAAAATGCCCTATAGACTTAGGAAGTCCCTAAAACATAATAAACTTACAAGGATCCCTTCTCTCCAAAATTACATAAACAGTAAGGAATGCTGCAGAGGAGACTCTGTTTTGGCAACTCTAGATTGAGCAGGTAGTCCCTGTGTTCCAGCTTGCATGATATCAGAAAGAAGTGCTGAGTTTTTCCTGTTAAATATTGTACCTTGGGAAGTAAGTTAATTCATACTTACACTTTTTCCTTTTTTCAACGAATTCTTTGATAAATACAAAAGAAAATTAATCACTAAGTCCTCTGCTCTTGACTGATCTATGATCCTGTAACCAAGACCTTATGCCTACTTGCATAAGTAAATCCAATAGACTCATTGATTGCCCAAATCAGTCTTTGGTGGACTGCTTTGCTCAGTTCCATATTGGGTTCACTATCCATGTAAGTGGATATATATGCGCTCACATATCCCCAGTAGTAGCGCCATACAGCAATGATGGAGGACCAGACATTTATGAGGCTCTTCAGAAGCCAAACTCTGATCCTAATGCTTATGCAACAAGCAGGTTAGTAACTGAGGCATATCCTCAGACACTCCTCATCTTTGTCCATTATAACTGTAACCCTAATTCTAACCCTAAGTTATTTTTTTTATTTTTGGAGTTCATTTCTTCCTCCCATCCTTCTTCTCCTTCTCTCTGTCCCTCTCTCTGTGGGGCAGTGGGTTGTGAGAGGCAGCTGGGTACTTGGTCAAGCACACGCCTTCAACCTGGGGATAATATCCTAATGGGATGGTAGTTGTTCAGCCTTGCTTCTGGGCCCTAGTTCCTTTCACTTATACACAGCCCCTTCCAAAGAAAGGATTGTGGCCTTAGGTCATGTTAGCACAGATAGTACATGTATAGGGCATGACTACAGGCCCCAGAGCCTCAAGAGACCTCCATATTCATGAGTTACCTAAAGGCCAGAGGGCATAGCCAATTAAGTATTCCTTCCCAGACCCTCTCTTTACAAAAGATATTTAACCTCAGGCCCGCCCTGAGGACATGGGGTACAGATTCATCCACTTTCCACCATGACAATAAACCTTTTAAGATCACATACTTCCTCTGTACTTGGGGACCTCCATGGGGGTGGAGATGGTCTTCAATTACCAAGCTGCTGCCTAATCTCCTGTGGAGGACTTCTCTGCTTTCCAGCCATGGAGCTCCACCAACTCAAGCAAGCTAGCTGAATCAGCCATGTCCTAGCCAATCAAGTCACATCAACCAAGAGTTTCTCTACCCCGTAGGGCTCTGCAGGAGCTTCTCTCCCTCCTCCCTGTCTGCTGCTGGCTGGTCTACCTAGTATGCCCCCAGTCTCAACTCCTCAGCTCCCAGTGGTGCCTGGGAGCCCAGTAGTCTGAGACTAGTTGATCCCTGCATATCTTCCTGCCCAGGGATCCCCACCCAAGATCTCTGCCCCAGCAGGCCTCAGAATGAGATCTCCCCATGCCTAGAGCTGAGTTCTGTGACTGACTTCTCACAGCCAGATGTCTGCCCCAGGGCATGGAGTGAACTCAGTCAAATCCCTGTGCTTCTGCCCTCTGACTAGAGGTTCCTGCTGCCTGGGGGCGGCAGGCGTGGGCACCACAACCCAGCCCAACAGGGCCTACGCCCACACTCGACCTACAGACACACATCCCTCCAGCCTTTATCCTTCAATAATCAAGCAAAGTGATGGGTTTAATTATCAAAACTCCATACATGTGCATCATTATGTCTTGTTCTAATTCGTTGCTGTCTCTATGCTCCACTCTAGCAAGACCTTCTTATCCTTTGCTTTCATGTTGAGTATTCCTTCACCACCACAGCATACTTATGATAATCGCCTACTCACTCATGGCACATTTTAGGACTTTTTAACACACACACACACAGACACACACACACTGAGAGAGACAGAGAGACAGAGAGACAGAGAGAAAGAGAGACAGAGAGACAGAGAGAGAGACAAGAGAGAGAGAGAGAGACAAAAACAAAGAAACAGAGAGACAGAAATGCTTATTCTAACATATTTATTTCTGAACCTGGTTTATTTCATTTTACATAATAATTTCCAGGGAACTTAATTCAGTCATTAACAACTATTTGTACAGAAAATAATATTTTTTGAGAATTACTGAATCATATTCTTGGTTTCTGTCCACTAAACTCTATTTCTACATCTCTACTTGATGAATTAGCTGGAATAAGCTATTTTGTGAATTCTGTTTTCTGCATAATTAGTGCATTCTTAACTGTTTAATATCAAATGTGGAGTAAAGCTAACAGCTAACGGGAAAATTTCCAGCACATCTGTCAACTTGCAACCCTTTATTCTCTTTTCTCAGTTTGTTTCTCTTAATTACTGTAAATTGGAGCTAAATGAATATATAGTAATACTTTCTCCTTTTCTTAATTATTTTCATAACTTAAAAGGGACTTAATTATTCATATATCTATAGTTACAAGTTTTTATTTTACAAAATTGATCTGTATGCTCCAAATAAATATTGTTGACATACTTATTCCTCATAAATAAAGTATGTAGGAAAAGCAAAATAGTGAGTTTTCTGACATATTAATTTAGCTGAGCCAAAGCAAGGCAACAGGCTACTTTATTGATTGAACAGTACAACAGATTAGTAGAGACAGTATGCTTCTCTGTGCCCTCCCTCCAGCTTTGAGCAGACCTGAAAGACCTTGTTTACCACAATAGACCAAAAATAATAGGACCTAGGTGGTGTTACCAGCCTTGGCTGCACATACAACCTGCTATGGGAACTTAGAAGAATCGACTGCCTGCTGAGCTTTCCTTGAGACACCTCTGGCTGTGACTAAAGATGAGTTCTCCTCACCTATCTCCGGCTGAAGGAAGAAGTGGTTCAGTGTTGGGGATTTCCCTTTAAATTAATAGCTGAATATTAAACTTCGAGCCTTGATCAGAGAACTTTGTCTTGGCTTCATTTCCTCATGCCTTCTGTCCCCTTTTTTCATTTCTAGCCCCCCTTTCAGGTGAACCAAGTTGATCCGTGGCCACAAGCAGCTACACTTCTCAGTGAGCATCTCAGGCTGCAGGAGTCACCAGGTATAGTAGGTAGTTAGGATCTGTATGTCAATTCTCATTGCTGGAAATAAGAAATCATACCTGTGAAAATCTGTTATCACTAAAATGAGCCCATATATTAATTTATACTCACAGCCATGAAGTAGATTTCAGCATAACTAGTCCTTGTTTACTTTTCAACAATATTTAGTACATTAATTAAATTTCATTCTGGTTTTCTTAATCTAGCTGTACATATTTCTACAGGTTATAAGATACCCTATCATAGTCTTTTTTTAATTTACAAAGTGCTGTTGACATTTAAAAATCGATATTTTATAATTTAGTTTACACTATATCTAGTGGGATGAGATATAGAAGATACACTTACATTTGACATTATTTTTCCTCAAGGAGTTTGATAATATCTGTCTATAAGAAAATATTGAACTCATAGATTGTGAAAACATTAAAAATATATGGATACAAACAATAGCTTTACTTCTTCCCTGGTTGAGACATTTCATACCTCCATTGACTCTAGATTTTACAGATGACAGCAGTGAGGGGTTTATTTAGTTTCTTATTACTTTGATACCTTTAATAACAGTGTACAACTATTGACATATTTTCAATGAGTTATGGAGACATTAAACATCATTTTCAGAGTCATAAAGTTACTGAAGTCCAGCATAAATTGCCATTATAGCTTGTAATGATACTTTTAGTGGTTTCAGTAACTTCTTGTAATAATGTCAAGCTTTAGTCTTCTTTGTTCTTCACAACTATTTTGATATATATATATATATATATATATTATATGATAATATAATAAAATATTATATATATATTAGATTTTGAATTATGCAAACTGGTATATTAGAAAGTTATACGCAACAGAGACCTCAAGAATTTTATATTAACTAAATGTAAATAAAATATAATCCAATATGTTAATAACTGTAGGACGAAGATATGTATTTCATAAAAATAAATGTTATTGTTTGGTAAATGACACGGGACTGTAAACCAGGAAAAAATATCCAAATATTTTACCTTTGTTTTGATACTATTCCCTTTTTTTCTCTCTATAAATGTCTAATTTTTAAAGATATTTGAACTAAGTATAAAAACATAAATAATGTTAAAATGTGATATAATCCTTAAAGTGAAAATTGGAAATTAACTTAACTTATCCTTTTCATACATATTTTTGATAACAAAACATATATTTGTACTTTTTTATACAAAAACATGTTAATCTAGTGTTGTTCAACTTATATCAGTGACAACTATAATTCCATGGTGTAGGAGGAGGGGAGGTGGCCGTCTCTGAAAAGATGGGGCCATGTAGTTGCAAAAGCATCTCCTACAGGAAAACTTGAGGACTACCTAAGAGACCAAGGATTGTGGACACAGCCAATCCCAGCAAATCAGTAACTATTGTTGGAAAAAGATGCCTGCTTGGAGCCATGGGGAACAGGTGGAGAGCATTAAAGGAGCTTGCAGTAGCATTCATAAGCTCTCACTGCTGCATTTTTGCCTGGTAGAGGAATCTAAGCTTTGATTCCATGCCACCTTATCTCCAATCCCCAAGGGCAAGTAGGGTTGGGCAGCAGGCAGTCTAGAGCTCAAGCAACATCATGTAGTAAAGACACAGTATTAAACATACAGTTATTAATGCTAAGGATATTGACTATTTACATTCTTTCTCATTGTCACTTTTATCCTTTCATATACATATCATTTGCAACATTTCTTGGAAGTAAAAATGGTATATTCATTCTAAATTGTCACCTAGGTATTGTAAATACATAGGAATACAATTACCCAACTAGTTTTCATGTTCTTGTTAGACATTTTATATTTTAAGAACATATATTTATTTTAAAATTTATTACTGAGCATTATGTTTTCATATACAGGTTATGAAAGGTAACAGCATTTTGGGGATGAATAGCGACTCCTTGAAGGGAGTTATATTCATCTTGCTCTGGTCCATGTCCTGACACAGAAAGCATACGTTCTTTCACTCTGGCTTATTCTTGCATTCAGTTGATGGTATTATATAATTGATCATACACATAAGAGCTACTGAATTCTTCCTTCTCAATTCACCATCTCTTTGAGCATATCTAACATTGGATGTCATCGTTTACTATTAGTTGATCTGGTAATAAGTTATTCTTCCTGTTAAAATCATCAAAGCATCTGACACTGCTCTCATTATTAAATCTTTCATTCAGTTTCACACTATTTATTCAACTTTACAGTGTGATGGGTCCCAGAAATCTGACTCAGTAAGACTTTCCAGAGATTCCCTAGTTTTTCCATCTCTTGTCATCCAAGAAAATTCACCCATGCCATGTCTTATCATGTGGTGTTATATGCTAATTTACTCTTAGTCAAGATATTTTGCAGTTTGAACAGAACCCAAATTAACATATTACTTCATAATTTGTCTACTGTAATTGGAATCTAATGTGAATATGTGATTAGCATACTTTGTATTTATTTAATTTTGATTAATGTGGGAACATTCATCATAAATTATATTGTTCCAGAACTTAGTTTATCATAATATTTTTTCTGTATTATTTTCCATGTATATATTATCTTAGTTGATTGCTTCTCTATATCAATAAATTATAAATCCTTTCTACTCTGTGGTTAAACAAGATACCCTAGCATGCAATTTGATATGAACCAATATCCAGAATGTCATAAACTATTTAGACAGGACTCAGTGTTATATACTAGAACTTTTTATAGATTTCCTCCAACGTACAAATAACAGTGACCACTGTCTCAAGCTTAGTGACATCAATCTTTCATTTCAGTGAAACCTCAGAATTCTAGGAGTTTGCTGTTCAAATATGAATAAAATAACCTGTAAAAATAAATAAAAAGTAGAATACAAGCACATTGTGGGTTTCTGGGATATATAGGTATATATATATATATATATATATATATATATATATATATATATTGCTCAGGTCTCTTCCTCTGTGGTTAGAGCATAAATAATCAACATGGAAATCACATTTTTCAGGTTGCCATGATATTACTACAAAGATAAAGAAAAATTCAGAACTTTTTATAGATTTTCTCCAATGTCCAAGTGACACTGACTACTGTCTCAAATTTAGTGACATGGTTTTTCATCTAAATGATAGCTCAAAATTGTAGGTGTTTGCTGTTCAAATATATATAAATAAATGCCTGTAAAAATAAATGAAAAAATAGGACACACACACACACTGTAGGGTTCTTGATTATTTATATACCACTCAGTGGCTACAGCGTATTTAGTCAACATGGAAATCATTTTTCTCTTAAAGGATGTCAGGATACTATGACAAAGATAAAAGAAAATTTAGAGCTTTTCACCCAGAACAAGAAAAACCTAAGTTTCTGGGAGTATCCAAAGCCCCTCTCCCTCCTGAATATACTACTTCCCGGTCAGATTTTAACTGCATCAGCTGTAAAAGAATTCACTGTTTGAAATAGATTGTCACAGGTGGGAGCATCAATCTTAATCTCGGCTCTGCTTAGGAAAATGTCTTTCTATTTTTCGTATTAAAAATCCTACAAATCATTAAATTACTTTAATTTTACATTTATTTGGCAAAGTCACATAAATATGATTTACTTTATTAAAGAGATATAGTACAGTAAATTAATAGTGATAACTAAATTCACCTGCCCTCTAATATAGCTCTAAAATTCATACATCCTGGAGCATGAAAAACTTACAGTTCTTGTGGAACCAACTTAGCTTTATTAGAAACCTGGCCTGCAAAATCTGAAAAGGTGTACAGTATTTTATGTATATTAATTCTTTCACCTGCATGTATATCTGCAAGTCATAAGCAATATCCTTGGAGTCCAGACCTAGACAGATTTCCTGACCTTGGAGTCAGATTTTCCGGTATTGAAGTTGCAAAAAGCTAATAGCTGATGTCAGCGCTGGGAATCAAATCCAAGTCTTCTGGAAGAACATCCAACACTCTTAACCACCAAGCAGTTTCGTTTAGCACCAAATTACAAATCTACTTTTTTTTTCTTTTAAAGAGTTTGACTGTTATCTATACATTGCTACTTTGTTGAAAGAAAGAAAGAAAGAAAGAAAGAAAGAAAGAAAGAAAGAAAGAAGTTTATATTCAGCCCCAAACTGTCAATAGATTAATGCATAAAGAAAATACATTATGTATGTGGATATGCATATACCTCCACATCCACATAAAATTAGTATTGTTCATACTATAGAAAATCCTTTAACATATTACTGTCAAACTTCAGAATATTATGACTTAGTAAAATGTCATTCAGAACAGTAATGTATTTATGGTTCTTCTTACAAGAGACATTTATTTTAATTATTAATTATTATACGTGTGTGGATAAACAAAAATATCTATGTATCAAATTCTCCAGAGAGTGTGACATAATTTAAAATGTATTTGCATATCTGAAAAATAACTAATTAAAGTCTTTCTCTCATAAATATTGATGCCTGAATCTTCTGTCCTGCCCAGTGTCCTCCTGGGAGTTAGTGAGTCAGAAGGCATGGAATCAACAACACAGACTTAGGGAGCAAGTGAGAATCTGGCAGCAAACTTGTTTATTAATTCTCAGGTAGCACACGTTATACCTTCCACTGCTTCCCATTGGTCCCAAGCAAGGGTATTCTCAAAGTGGCAATTCCGGACTGACTGTAATTGCATCACCAGTCTCTAGGCTCTCAGGCAGGCTTGAGTTTGGCCCTCATTCAGAAGTTTCCTCTGCAGCTGTGGGGCCCAACTTGCTGTTTCCCTACATTTATGCAGGAGTAATCGTAGCCTGGCAGCAGGGCCTTTCTGTTCCTCCTACAAAATATATTCTTATTACATTTGGAACAAGCCATCTTCAGACTGCAATCCTGGGATGGAAGGACCTGGTCCAGTCTGAGACAAAAGGCTCAAAAAAAGTGGCTAATGATAAAACTCATCTCAAAGTCTGGTGCCTACTATCCTCAAACAAATATGCTGGTGTAACTCATAGAATCTATCCAGGAAGTCTAAGGATTTGATATGCAAGTCAGGAATTTGATGAGTCTCATCTCTCAGGAGGTAAAAAAGCTATTTGTTTCTGAATTCATTTTCTCGAGTCTTGTTCTGTGAAGCCCACAAATATTACAATACAATTCTAAATATCACAAACTAAACCCACTTAAAAACACCCTCTCAGAAATGATGCTTTGTCTGGTTTCTGGTAGAGTCCTAAAATTATTCACTTAAAGTATAATATCCTTTAAGTTATTTAATATAAATTCAAGACATGCCTAGACTAGACAATGCAGAAGAAATTCCTAGACATTTGAGAAACTTAGGTTATGTGTAAAGTGTAATAGCTAAATTTTAGAACACATAAATAAATGCCTTAGAAAATAACATAGTAGTTAAGTACTTGTGTAACATGTGAAATTGTCTTTAGTACTAGGACTAATACTATAACAAAATAATTATGTAAGATCTGTTCATGGTTTTGGCCAACAATGCAGAATATATTTGAAATATTTTTTCTTATAGTAAATAAAAATTAAAGTCTAAAGGAACCAAATTATGAAGACAGGTTATTTTGAAGTAAACTTCTTTCATAAGAGGATTAATTTGTTCATTCTTTTTCTATAAGGCAAACAAATTAATAAAAAAAACATTTTGTTAATAGTGCTGCTCTCTAAGCTGAGTTGCAAGTAATCTAAATGGGCAACACTGTGCTTGTTTCAGAATACTGTAAAACCCCATAACACATCTACTGTGACAAACAAATATGTTGCAGATTTGTACTTTTCTAGCTACTGTAAAAGTAACTTCTATTTGCCAGATGTAATCTTGAAGGCTTCCTGTTTCTAGTTCTTCCTAAATTCTGACTAGTTGGTTGAACTCAGCTGCTGTGGCTCAAACTCTTCTCCAAGCTAAGTGATTCAATCTGGCTTCTCTCAGCTTCTTACTGAATTGCTCTGCTAGGCTTCAAACTCTGCTAGGCTTCAAACTCACTGATAATTTGTTCTAATCATCTGGCTGTTACATTCTTTGCCTTCAACTTCCTCTGATGACCTGCACTGAACTGCATGAAATTATGAAGAAACTCAGCTCCATTGCACTGAACTCACTGCACTGACTCCCAACTGACTGACCAAACTGCCTTCACTCGCCCTGTTTTGCTTTTAAATAGCTTTTCTCCTGGGACTTGAGCATAACCCATCTCTCACTCATTCTGTCACATCATTCTCTTTTCGAGGATTAAAGGTTTATACTAAGGGCATGTCTGCATTCCAGCCATGTAACACAGACCTAGAAAGTCTTAGGATGTGATCAGAGATTTCACATTGCTGGGTTAAAAATCCTCTACAAGCTACCTAGCTTGTAGTAAAGTAGTGAGTAAAGAATAATTCCTAGTGTCTGGTTATAGTTAAAATAGATGATCTCTATTTTCTTCAGGAAGGTGTAAAGTGTTAGCCTTCCATAAAAGTACTAATAAGTTAATCATATATGGATGATTTATACTATGAACACACACACACACACACACATATATCTTATATATTTACTGACAGTGCTATTACCTTCATCTGTGCAAACTGAATATATATTCCAGAGCTTTTTTTTTTAAACGGAGGAGAGCTTGCCTCATACAAAAATATTATGCAGAGTTGTTCAAATTTTTAAGATATGAATTTTACTTCTATTTTGAATTAAAGATATTAGATGTACTGATTTCCCTTCGTGTAAATTCATTATTGAAATAATCGAAGTCAGTGAATAACCAAATGTCTATATAACTGAGCTTGATGTAATTACAGGAAACCAATGCCAAAACATTACAGATTTATTTTCATAAAATTCTTAAAATATTGAATTCAATGTGTATAGACATATGCATCTGTTGAAATTGAAGCTCCCCCAAGGTACACAGACCTGTAAGCATCTGCATTTCATAAACTATAACACTGATAGATAAAAACTAACAGTTCAAAGTCAATCAAGCAAGAAACTACCTGAAGGTGTCTATTATCAACAAACTCTTTGGCCACAATTCAACTATGCTTTGCCTCTGTAAGAGCAGGATTTGCACTCTAATATCTTCACAATAGACATTTGTTGAGGCCATCCTACAAAACTGAAATCACAGTTATTTTGGTAATATATGAGCAAATGGTAAACTGAAAAATTGATTGTAAAGTAACTTCTGTTTAAAAATATGATTCTAAATATAGTACTCATGTAAAAATATTGATTAATAAATAAGTTTAAAAATTAATTTTAAAACAGTTAGTTATAGCTTAATATTCAATATAAAATAGATTTATAGTCTTAGTTGCATTTTTTTCTGGTGGCTAATGATATTAAACCTGTTTTCTTATTTATTGGATTTTCATTTTATCATTTGAGAGTTCTTCACTTCAATAACTGATTACTGTTTGGCTTGTTCAAATTAATATTTTTTTAAATTTTCTCATATATTCTAGAACTTATTTTTTTTTAAATATATAGTCAAAACAGGTGCCGAGAGTCTGCTGGCACAGAAAGGGTAGTGGCAGGGGCACAGGGTAGGACTCTGATGATGGCTGTAGAGTCTGAGTGTATCAGGGCTTTCTGGCTCCCCGACCTGTACTGAAATGATGATGATAACTTCTAAAAGTCCTAAAAAGTCTTGCTCCTTCTGAGGGTAAGAGACTGCTGGCTTAGGTGATTAATACCTGTAGTCTAACAACAGAGGATTAGGCAATGTGACCTTTGTTCTATCTCTGCAAAAACCGCTGGCCTCCAACTTTCACCCAGCTAGTCAGAAGTCGCAAGAAGAAAAGACACTTAGAGATATGGTTATAGTGTATATCACTAAGTTGTTAAAAGTTTCCTACAAAAGCTGTCTAAGGGAAAAAGCAGAAAGATCCTAAGCCGGGTTAGGGAAAAATTCTACTCTATCTGGGGAAAGGGAAAAAATTCTATTCTATCCCTCTATTCTATCTGCCTCTGATTTCTTTGTCGCCAGTACTTATACATCTTTCAGAATACATGGTCACATGTTACAAAGTTCATCACAAGTTCACACAAAAAAATCAAATCATAAATTTAAATAGACCCTTAAAACAGAGAATGTTCACATGCATATCCACTAGGAGTAATTATTTGGCTAAACATCCGTCACCTGTCTAGCTCCATAGATACACTAAAGGTTTAAAACTATGACTAAGTTATTAGTGGAGTTTTGTATAGATAAACCCAGGCAATATTTTATCTTCTGTCCTAGACCTATAATAAATCATTAGTACCCTTTTTATAACCTATAGTTAATTGTTTTACAACCTCTTGGAATGTGCTCTGAGTAGGAGAAAGTCTGGTTACTATCTAAAAGCAATTAACTGGTGACACTTTGTAGACTGGCAGAGTTCTCATCACAGTTTTGACTATCAGAAAAGGACCTAATAGTAGTCCCATTATAAAAGAGCTTAATAGTCATTGATATAATTTTAGGAATTCTTCATCATCTATTCGTCTACATAGTGTCACTAGGGTATCTGCTCCAAACAGTGTGCTATTATTTAGTGATTGTTATATTTGTTTAATAATAAGAAGAAAAGTATATTAATAGCAGGAATCTTTCCGAAAATGAGTCCCTTACATCCTTGCTGAATAAGGCATCTCTTGTCACAGATTATATAACAATCCAAGGCAAACGATTTCAGGATGATGACCTGCTAGTTGTTAGCTTGTCTCATTGTGGCTCCTGACAAATAGGTTTTCGTCTTTTTGTAAAATCTCTTCAAATGATGGGTTTTTTTTGCAGAATATTTTAATCATTATAAGATTCTACTTGTCTATCTGATATAATTGCCAGGGTTACTGGGGTTCTAACCAGAAAGTCCTCGTCTATGCTGATGTCATATTCCAGGCAGAATTGCAGTTATTAATTAAGAAGACACAAAAGAATTTGTGCTGAAGTGGATTCAAACAGAAAGGAGCCATTACACACTGATGATAAAAATACAAACTTATCCAGCCAGATTGGAAATAAGTATTATGTTATCTCAAAATCTTAAAATAAATCAAACAGATGACCTAACATTTTAATTCTTCAGTATTTTTCCAGACACCAACCCAACACATCATAACACAACATTTACACATTAATATTTACTTAGACATTCATAATAGTAAGTATGGACCCAACCTTAGTGAATTAAAGTAAGAAATATAAGAAGAAAATGTGATATACATGTACATTTCAATTTTTCTGCTATAAAGAGTATCACAATTATTCTATAAAAAATGGATGAAACATACTAAGTGAATTAAGCCATATTCAGGGGAGCTCATTAAACTCAGGGAGTAGACAACTCAAAAGCTTCAGAAAGTACCTGAAACAGACCAGACACATAAGGCACCTCCATCCCCAGGGTTATATTTTCAGTAAGATGTTTTAAGAGACGCCTAGACTATCAGGTCTGCTTGAAAGAAACCAAGGTCTGTCAAGGTGATTGGATGAGATGCTCTCAAAGCCATAGTCCAGTTGAGTAATAAGCTAAATTTTTTTCATCTTTCAGTAGTCATCACTTTTCCAGCTGTGCCAGTTTTACTCCTTTTGGAAATTAATTCCATACTCAGATAAATGAATCTATCTTATCTGACTTCATGAAACCAAGGCTCTCGAAGTGACACCCATGCTGTCCTTATTTACTTTAAATACACTTTACTTATATAATAAATATCCTCAGTGTTTACAACTTCATGTTCACTGTGAGAAAGTGCACATGAAACTTGTAACAAAACACAGAATTTCCCGAAGGCACAATATATATATATATATATATATATATATATATATATATATATCCAAACATGAGCTTCGAAACAACCTTTTTCACACCAATGCCCTAAATGTAGTTTCAGAATACCTTATTAAGATAGCACTTACAGTCTGGCTAGGTAAGAACTCCACAAATTCTGCCCCTAATTAAGTTGAACTTGTCTGATTCTCATTAACTGTATCATATCCTTAGCCTCAGATACTTGGAAAGTGATCCGTTCTTTCTGTTGATTCATTAACTACACTCTCAATCATTTAAATTTAAACAGGTCACCAAATAAACAATGGCACACTACTAATAATTCACATTTGTTCTGAAAATCCAGCATTGGATTGGATTAATCATTTTATTCACTGCAGTTACATTTTTCATTTATTTGTTTTACTTTCTGAGAGCTCACAAATACACCTTCTCTCAGTAGATTCAAGAAATACACTTTTATAACAAATTAGACTTTTCCTAGAAAAATAGTATAAAAGCATGATAATCATAAAATATTTAATATGTAAATGGCTGAAATTTGAATAATCTAAAAAGCAATGAATATCAAGAATATAGCCATACAATTAGAATACCATTTCCAAATATTAAAATTATTGTATTATTAACTTCAGCATAGGTCCCGATCAGTGGCTACAATCTTTAATGTTTGTGCAGTAACCACATACAATGAACAGAAAAATGTATCAGTTTTTTATAATTTATTCAAACATGTTCAAGTTGTATTTAATGTGAAATGAACAGTGACAGAGAATTTCCAGCAGTAACGTTATGTATAATTTCTTTCCCTTTTACAATTAAAAGAATTACATGTCAATATAAATATTGTACTTTTATTACAATAGAAAAATTATGACAATTGTTATATGATTGATTCATAGCATGAGAGCTATTCCTCAATATTCTTTATGGTCTCTTTTAAGACCTGCTAAAATATCACTGTAACAGTTATAAGCATCTTAATTTTTCTACATGACGAAGTAGGAGTAGTCTGATTTTATTTAAAACTTTCATTTACATCTAATGTTAGCCTGTCATGGAGAAAGTTAATTCCAAGTGATTGAGTTGCCTAATTGCCCTTGGTCTCAGTTAACATAATTTTTTAACATGATTATTTCCTCTCATAGCTATTTTGAGAATCAACTTGATTTTGAAATAATGTTCTTAAATTGAACATTTCAAAACAGAAAAAAAAATACTGAAAAATTTCTGTTAGCTGTATAATCCCACATTGGTCCTTTTTTAAAAACATAAGATAAACCTAACCAATAGACAGAAGCTGGTAAGCCCTGTGCTTGAATTAGGGAAAAGCTGGAAGAAGCTGAGGAGGAGGGCAAACCTGTAGGAAGGCCAGCAGTCTTTGCTAGCTTGTACCCCTGGGATCTCTTAGACAATGAGCCACCAACCAGGCAGCATACACCAGCTGATATGAGGCCTCTAACACATACATATAGAGCAGAGGACTGCGGGTTCTTGACTCTGTGAGAGAAAAAGCACCTAACCCTCAAGAAACTTACTTGAGGCTGCAGGAAGTTGGGAAGGTCTGACGGGGTGAGAGTGGGAGTGTGGAGACATCCTCTTGGAGATAATAATAATAATAATAATAATAATAATAATAATAATAAACACAAGATAAGCCATTCATGGTTTACAACGAACATGCTTCAGTCACCTGCACTGATTGGCAAAGCAATCTAAGTGGAATACTATACAGAAAGCAAACTAAAATGTGTTACCAGAGCCCTATCAACCCCGCTAGATTCCAAACAAGCACAGTGGATCGACTAGGTAATAACAAGCACACAAAGGGGGTTCACAGTTCTATATATTTCAAATCTCTGTATTAAAATTGATGGATAAAATAAATAGTGATGATTTTAAATGACTTTTGGGTTGATGAGCCATATGGAAAACTAAAGATCATGTAGTGGTGAAAGTTTGCATCACGGACGAACTACAATCTTCTGCTACATTAGGACGTGGAATATCTATTGGCTTTCCTGGTGGGCTGAACACAGCACTGGTGGAGTTTCTTGTTACTCAGTTCTGTGAAAAGCATTTTCTGGTTGTCAAATGATGAATAGTATTACAAAAGTTGATTATTGTTTAGCAAAAGAAGAACAATGGGGGGGTGTCAAACAAATAAGATAGGTCCCAAATAATGGGCCCGAACAAAATGAATGACTTGCCACTGAAAAGTCAGCCAATCTGATTAACTCACCCTTTAATTATGGAGGACAAGGTGTTTGAAATAGGAGACTGAGATAGTAATCCAGAGGAACTAGTTATATGTATCAGATAAACACAAATCTAGTAACTTCTAGCATTAGTTTATACTAGCTGAGATTTATTCCAGTTTAAATGATCTACACTTTCTGTATTATTTCTACACCAAAGTAGCTGCATTTCTATAGCTGGAGGAATTAGCAATGATAAATAGCATATAAAGGTACCTACCAAAATAATAACTGTAAATAAGTACAGCACTAGTTGTGGCTTCAAAACATCCACGAAAGGATAAATAATCTTTATCCCCTCTTTGGATGTATTCTACAGTCTAGATAAAGATGTGCTAATCATGCAGATAGTACCAGCTGGTTCTAGAAATTAAGCTTACTGAAGGGGATGAGTGGATGTTCTCACCACTTCCCACTAGCTCTAGAAGACTAGGAAGGAAAATAGTATATTTAATAGACTTTTCTCTGAGCCCAGAGAAGTTTGGAGTGAAATTGGAAACCTTTCTAAAACAGCATGCCCTCCAAGGGAAATTCTATAGTTCTATGTAATCCTGCGGTGTCCGTTTCTGTGAGTTAACCTGATAATAAAGCATATTACTCAATGTCTAGGATTTTACCAATGCCATTGGCATCACTATTTCTATCTTTGTGATAAAGGTCCGGTCGTCTTCAGAATCCTTGATCAGAAAATGAATTCTGTAAAAATGAGGCAGACTTGACATATGCCCTCTTCCTAGGATATGAGTTTCAATTTTTACATGAAGGAAGAAACATGATCTTTTACTGGTTATATATTTCTGTCATGTTTTCACTTAAGGTTTCTGAACACTCACAAAACTATGTAGAAAATATATTTTATAAAATTGTCCTACCTTCTTCTTAAGGAGGAGTGTGGGTTTGTCCCCAAGTGCTGGTTCGCACATGAGAAGAACTATAAATATTACTATACTGTAATGTATATTTTAAATTTTTGTACTGAATTTCTTCAATTTTTCTACTTTGCTCCAGAGTTTAGTAGTAAAAGTTAGGACATATTGAGGTGAAACAATATTTTTTGTTGTTGTAATAAAATAAATATTTTTATTTATTTATTAATTATTATTTAATCTTTCTTTAGAGTCCAGACTATATCCCCCCCCCAGTCTTCCTTCTGACTGTTCCACATCCCATACCTCCTCCCCGGACCCCATCTCCAAAAGGATGTCCCAACCCACTCCCACCTCACCAAACAATATTATTATATTCTAAAATATTTTACGATCATCCAACTTTCTTTGCTTCTCTTCTTACATTCTTGCTAGATATCTAGTTTCAAGTGACACCTAATGTGAGATGTAAATATCTGTTGTAGGCCTCCCATCTTCTCTAGCCAAAAGTTAGTTTTCTATATGTTCTCATAATCATAATCACACTCCTTAAACAAGTCAGAATTCTATTTCAATTCTGTGATGTGTTTTCAGACTTAGAGGCAAACAGAAGAACAATTGTTTTCATTAGTTTACACCTACTTGAGAAGTAGCTGAGATCTCTCATGAAATGCACAACACATTCCTCTCTTGCTACTGGTCTCAATTTCCAGGTAACTGTGTGGATAAAATAATTGTGGGCTCCTTTAGTAAAGGGCCTTGTCTACACCTCTCCCTAATTTGTACTGTTGACTAATATAATTAGTCTTTATTGTAAGTTTTTCTCTGCTTATTTTCTAAATCAATCTATTACAAAAAAATTAAAGATTAAGTTGGAAGTTTTTTCCTAATATTTATTTTTTTCTTTATTTTAATGTCTAACCATATCTAAGTATACTTTTTTTAATAGATTGATTTCCAGGAATTCATGAAGTGGTAAAAATGAAGTCACTCTGTACGACTGTCTCATGTGCTAGCGTTATTTACGTCAAACATCACTAAAATTCCCTACAATTTGTATTATGTAGTAATTAGAGAAAAACTCAGTTTTGTGCATGGGTAAGCATTCTTCTACTTGGAAATTATAGAGGGTCATTTAATTCTGGCTGTGATTAGGTGAAGGTCGTGTGAACCTGAAAGAATATTACATCACTTTGGAGAAAGGTTTTTGGGTATACCTGTGAGGAAATAACTTGAATAAATTAATTGTGGTGAAAAGACCCACACACTGTGTACAGTATTGTGTGCTAACTGGAAGCTTGGATTGTTATTAATGAAGAAACAAATTGAGCAGAGGCACCCATGCAATCATCCCTGATTCTCAACTGTGGTTGCAGTATGATCACTTAATTCAAGCCCCACCGCCTACCTCTCCCTTCTGTTTTTAGAGACAGGGTTTCTCTGTGTAGGCCTGGCTTTTCTGGAACTGACTCTGTAGACCAGGCTGTCCTAGAACTCAAAGATCAAACTCAGCCAGTCTCTCCTCCAAAATGCTAAGATTAAAGATAAGAACCACTATGTCTTGCCCTCTCCCTCCTTTTTTGCTTCTGCTTTCTTACGCTATACCATGATACACAATACTTCGAACTGTTAGCTGGAATAAACACTTCCTTCATCACATTCCTGTTGTCACTGTATGTATCTCAGAAGGAAATCCTGAGAGGAATAGACTATTTTTTCTTTAGATGGCTATAAAAGACAGGTATGACTATTTTTTAAATATCTTAAATTCACGGTATATAAACACTGTTCATAAACTTAAGAGTATTGTCAGTTTTGGAAATCTTGCCCAACCTTGTCTATCTTTCTGTCTCTTCTAGGTTACAACAGTGTGGAAAATTGGATAGGAATCTCAGGATACTTAAGCAATTTAACAAGTTGACAGCTTCAAACAATCCATGTTATTTTCTTTTGATACATTTTTGTTTGTTTTTGCCCTTAATCCCACTTACCTTTGGTCTTTTAGAAGTGATAAGCTTCTGAGTATAGAGGATGGTCCAGCAGAAGGATATGCAATTAACACATATTTGCATTAACTTGCATTTGTAAAGGTTAATTAACATCCAGAGAATTAAAAGTAGAGGAGAAGCAAGATTATGTCATGAAACAAATGGCAAAAAATATCTGTGGCATACACTGATTATTTTCCCTAAGGATTACAATGTGGAAATTATGACTATCAGTATAGTGTACAAATTCATTGCTTTACTTAACAATGTTTAGTAAAAGCATATGGTACAGGTGATGGTCTCTGAACCTTAGTGTCATTGACATTATGAGGAAATTTTTGTTGTTGTTGTTCTTTTGATCAGAGACTGCTCTTTCTGTACTGCACAATGTATAACCATATATATGCCTTCTATTAAATAAGAGTAAAATTCTCCTGTCTCATACCTGTAATTTTTGGTTATCAAATGAAGTGAGGATTTATGGAACCAAATAACTCCAAATCTCTTAAGTATGTAGATGACAATTATTAGATAGCATTTTTGATGGTATCACTATAGAACAATGATTTTTATTTTCACAGCTTTGTGTGGAAGTGTCTTAATATGACATCAATCTGAGAATACATGAGATGTTGAGCAATCCTGGGACAAAGGCCTCAGAAAGAAATTATAGAATTTCAAACATAAGAAGAATTTATACTACATGCCTTCCATAATCTTTGTGAATAAGCAAGGTTTTTAAGCTTTTACATACTCAGATAGGTATATGATATTTATTTAAGTTATAGTCTGTCTTAGAACAGTGAAATATGATTCTCAAAAGGTTTACCATATAGCTCTTAGTGGTTATTTTAAGTTAGCTTTATTAATATTTAGTAAGAAATTCTAAAAACCATAACTTATTAGAATACAGAGACATCTAAATAGTTAAAGATTTTTACTATAATTTTGTTGCTGATATATATATATATATATATATATATATATATATATATAATCAGAAACATAATAACCCTATTCATTATATTCAAGAATATTATGGAAAATAATATTCTATTTTATATGCTATTTTATTCTAATTTAATTTATTTTTTCATATTTTATATATAATGTCTAAATTATTACTCAATGTTAATTATAAATTTCAGCCTATTGTTTATTTATAATGTTCAGATATTAATCTAAGCATTGTTCTACTAATTCTAAGACATTTAGTTCTACACCTAAACACATTCTTACTAAAGAATGCTACTGCATTATATCTGTAGCACAATCAGATAATAATGTTATAATATCAGTTTTAAACACACTTTCCCAAGTTTTATGCATTTATGTACCTCATAATATTCTCATTTCATTGAGTAATTGAATCAGGCGGCATTGCAAATGGATTGTCCAAACCCCTTTCTATATGGGTGAAATATGGAGAGGAGAGGCGTTCTTTACTTTTCAATAATTTTTAGTTTTGTCTTTGCAAATTTGAGACATTTTTATGAACTTTTCTCATTGTGAGAAAATACCTGATGAAACAGATAGAGGAGGTAATACTTGTTTTTGCTTTTGGCTCTAACGTAGGACTTTTCAACCTTCATAATGCTGGTATCTTCTAATACATTTCCTCATGTCATGGTGACCCCCAGACAAAAAATTATTTTAATTGCTACTTCATAACTGTAATTTTGCTACTGATATGTATCACAATGTAAATATCTGTGTTTTCTGATGATCTTAGCTGTCTGAAAGTTATTTGAGTGGTTGAGAATCACAAGATGAAAACCAATATTCTAGGGGATATTCTGGCATCTTTAATAAGTTATGTCAGCAAAAGCCAATGAAGCTATTCACATTTTATCCATGAATATTGGAACTCAGCTTTTTCTTCTTTTCATTGGGTACTGGACCTAGCCAGGTAAATGGGATATCCTACATATAACATGGGTCATACCATCTCAATTAATCTTTACTAGATAACCCCTCAAAGCATACCCAGAGAATGTCCAATGCTGGTTCCAATCTCATCAAGTTGACAACTGAGATTAACCACCATACCCTACTTATAGTCTCAGTGGTTGTTTTTTTTTTTTTCTCTTCCTCTTTGTACCATTAACTGTTACAAAATGTTTAGTACATAGATGAAAAATGACACAAGGATCATGCCATAAGCACCACATTCTTTCATGTCTATTTTCTAGTCAGCCAGTGACTTCTAGATAGATAATGTTTCTCTTATAAAACATTCTAGTAAGAAAGACATTGCCCATGAACAAGAAATCTGGTAAATACCTTCAGAAAGCCAAGATATGTTTGAAACTCCATGCTTTGTTTATTTTCTCCATCATTTCTCTAACTCATGCATTTCCAGGAGACTCTTTCTCCTTACTGTGGTCTTCTGCTATTGCAAATATCTATTCTTTCAGTCTTGCCCACATATATCCATCAACTCCACTCAAAAATAAAGCCAGCAATCAGTACTTAGAATGAGTTTAATTGTATGAAATTACTCCAAGTATTATTCACTGCTTCTACAGATATGTGATCCTCCATAGTTATAATTATCATCAAATGATGATAAATAACATCATGGAAAATGCAATAAAGTCTTAGATTTAAACTTCATACTCTTTTCTATCAGGTAGCATTGACCACTGAAATCCTTTTTTCCCCTTAAGTATATATTATCATGTGCAATTAATATAGTCTTTACACAGTATACAGCTTTAACCAAATATGAATGACAGTGCACACTCAGGCATTTCTGAGTAACATGCTTTGCTCTACAAAATCTTCCAATAATTATAAAACAAAAGATACATGGTAATCAGACTGTTAACCAGATGCAGTGTTCAGGACTTTATGTAGCTGGGTTTATAAGATTATATAGATAATCTTCCATGTCATTCCAGTACAAGATAAATACTCCTGTGTTTTTCTACAAATTTCTTTACAGAAAAGTTTAACTGAAAAGAAATCACTTATACTGATGTGTATCACACCATTCCCTTGGCTGATATCCCAGACTTCATAAAAAGGAGAATGTAAAAAATATTTCTCTCTTCTAACTGAGTGCAGTTGTAAGTGAACATTTGTCTCACAATCCTAATTCTATTTTTTTTATCTAATGGTAGACTATGCATTCAATGTGTAGCTGAAACTTGCTTTTGTTTCTTAAGTTGATTCTTATAAAATATTTTTACACATCAAAAATAAAAGTAACTAATATACTGAGCAGCACCAAATTTTGAAAACATCTGCCCCCTAAAATCAAGATCTTTTGAGATACTCTTAGCTTTAAGCTGATAGAAACCATTGGTTTACTAAGTCAATACATTTAAAATGTTCATCTGATAGTCCAATACATATTAAATCATTTACAGAGAGGGACGGAGTAACTTTTAAGGGGATAAAAAAATAACACCGTATAATTTTGATACTTGATCTTAACCTTCTGATCTACAACATTGATCTTCTAATCAGTCTTGTAAAATCATTAATATGGATTCTTGTTCGTTTTAGATCTTCAGTTTACTTAACACAAAAATAACCATGCATACATATACATTTACTTATTTTAATTATATGAATACTAAAATGCAACTAGTATCTGCGTTTTGATGAAAATCAAAACGTCCCTTTTCTCCTAAAAACAAACCTCACCAAATGTTTTATGCATTCGATCTACTTTCCCATTAAAATAAGAACTAAAAACTGATGATCTGTTCGATAATTCTGTTGTATGGTAGGTTGTCCAGGGAGAACAAACACCCCTACTGTAAGTTATCTAAACCTTAACAATAAAATTATTTAAATACTAGCATAGCATTTCAGAAATCAAGTTTTGTTTAAAACATAAAATTAAAGTACATCATCTACTCAAGTATAATATACATAACCTAAGTGAGCTTCATGCTAGGAAGCTTGGCTTGTTCACTTTTTGTTAGACACAGTTAACTGATGGTGTTTGAAGAGTATAGTTGCTGATTCAAGTTTTAATGTTATGTAAAGTGAAATCAGTTTATACTAAATTTGTCTTACTGGACAGGCAATACAGTATTAATCAAGTCTTAAAGGAGTTATTTTGTATGGAACTGAGGATACTCAGGTTAAGAGGAGTTTCAGCTTCTAGTTGTTTGAAAAATTCAGGAGAACCCTGTTTTATTGTTTTATTTATTATTATTATTATTATTATTTCACTTTTTTTTATTAGAAAACAAATGGAATTTGACTTCTTCAAAAGAAAACCACGAGTCTGTTGGGGATTGTATACACCTTTAATCCCCAACTTGGGACATAGAGGCAGATGGATCTCTGAAAGTTCCTGGCCATCCTGGTCTACGGAGTTAGTTCAAGGGCGTCCAGCATTACACAGTAAAATTCTGTCTCAAAACCATAAATAACTGAATGAATGAATGAATGAATGAATGAATGAATTCAAGAAGTCCATTACCCCCAGAATCCTGACTTCTACTGTAATAGTTCTTTCTCATTCAACTGTCAAGCACATGATTTTATATTTTGATGCACAGACAGGAAGAAGACTTTTTCTTAAATAACTATTGCGGTGTGGGAGAGTAAAATGTAATAAAGTTTCTAATTCTCCCCTTCCTAGTATGATTTTTGTCAAAGGCATTGGTCAAGCATCCCACAGTAAATAGAACACATATAGGAAAAGATAGAAGAAAGGTAACAATTACAGTTTGTGTTTTAATAGGAGGATATTTCTGTACCATATAACGAATGTAGTTTTATAAAGAGGCCAGGGAAGGACTCCACATTAACTTGGAATTTTCTGAGTGTAAAAAGATGAGTAGGCGTGGTAGACAGCAAGATTTTCAAGACTCCAAGTCCTAGTGTTTGAAAAGATTCAATAGGGCAAATTTAGAGCAAGTAATATTAAGGGTAATGGGCCATAGCATTGAAAACCAAGAAGTATGTTTCTAGAGTCAGAACTTTTATGCGTGAGACCTGTGGAAACATGGGATAGTACTCTCTTTGTGGAGAGTTCTGTATTATGTAATAAAATCAGCTGAACCAATCATGATGTGAAAGCCAGTAAGATGTACTACACCATGAACACTGCTTCAGTTCCTGTCTCCCAGTTCCTCCCTTGTGTGCCTGTCCTGATTTTTCTTGGTAACTTGAGTTTGACCTGAGAATCATTAGTGAAAATGAACTCTTTAGTTAATTCTGGTTATGGAGTCTTCTGACAGGAGTAGAAACCCTAAATGCGGCAGTATTTTTTTTATATTTTTCAAAAAATTAAAGTATGAGCAGGGTGACCCCATTGGAGGAATTCGGGGAAAGACTGAAGAAGCTGAAGGGATTTGTAACCCCATAGGTAGAAAAATAGTATCAACCAACCAGAATCCTCAAATCTCCCAAGGACTAAACCACGAACCAAAGAGTACACATGTGGGGACCCATGGCTCCAGCTGCACATGTAGCAGAGGATGGCCTTATTTGGAATCAATGAGACTGGAGGCTCTTGGTCCTATCAAAGCCTAATGGCTCAGTGTAAAGGAATGCTATGGCAGTGATTCATGAGTGTGTGGGTGAACACCCTCATAGAAGCAGTGGAGAAGGGGAGGGGATAGGGGATTTGTGGCAGGGAAACTGGGAAGGGCAATCATATTTGAAATCTAAATAAATAAAATAACCAATAAAAATTAAAGTACGTAAAATATAAAAGTTCACAATCTATCATTCTATTTTGATATTTGTTCTCACAGTTGTTCTATTAAATTAGAAATTTTGTCAGAATTATAATGAATAATTTGTTTCTTTAATATTTTTTTTCATTGTGAACTTTGGGTTGAAGAATATTATCATGGGTAAAAGTTTCTTGTCATTTTTAGAATATACAACCCTACAGCCAATTTTGAATTGGAAACCCTTTTCAAACATTTTTCCTATTTCCTTTCCTAATTTTGCCTTTTTTCCCCCCTGCTTCTATGGTGAGTTTGGAATCATCTTTTAATCTAAATTTTTGTTTAGTAAGTTTAGTTTACTTACTTGCCTATAGATGTCTAATTTTACTAGAATATTGTTTTGTAAATTCTCTTTCCTCACCCTTAAATTTTCTGGTATTGCTTCAGAGAATCAGTTGTCCAAAATTGTGACTATTTACAGTTTTGATTATGTTCTTTCATGTGTTTGGTGATCATTTTGATAACAACATGCATCTTGATGGATGCAGCTGTGGAACAAGCTCACAATTCACACAAATGAGTTTTCCAAACGCTTTTATTCGAAATAATCTCAGTGATTCCAGATGTTTTGAATTTTCACAACAATTTTAGTATCATATTTTCAGTTTTTATTTTTTAAAAATTCTGAGGTCTGAATTTAAAAACAAATCAGTTTACAGACCAACATGAGATTGTGATCTTAATAATCTCGAGATTTTCATTTGACGAACTTTGCATATTTTATTATGTATTAGGAGATTATGAACATTCAGAAGATTGTTGTTAGTTATACAGATTTTAGACTTACTGTATAAACTTGTTATTATATTTTTTGTCTTGTACATGAATAATATTTTCTGAAATCTTAAAGTTGATTTGTAATTTTACTTTCAACTGCATTATAACTATATAAATATATACGTACACATACATATATACAGCATATCTTCTAATTTTGAAAATTATATAGCCTTCTGTTCTGCATGTGTGTATGTATTTTCTATATAACTTTGAATATAGCATTCCTGTGTTATATGCGTGTATATACGTACAAAAACAATTTGAATTCCTGTTTCAATTTTACAAGTTTTTCTAGTTTGCTTTAAATTTATTATTTTAACTGTTGTCTTACCATACTACATTCTGAAAGTCAATGATAAACAAAGTGAAAATAAATTTTAACTTGTTCACATGCACAGGAAAACTTGTGTTATATTTTCTCTCCTGCTTTTCTATGTGTGTTTTGTAATGATGATGTTATTTTTAGCTGTTTACTTCCATGACACAATTTGTTGACATCAAATAAATCAACAGAATACCAAATGAAATATGTCTGATGTAGTTTGCAATTTTTCTTTTATTTGTTGGATATAGTTACAATATTGTTAAGTTCTTATGCATCTCTGTTTGCCATTGCTTTTTAATGGTTTCTTAATGTCCCAGTGACACAACTGCCTTAACATGAGCCGAACAAGGACAACAATGAACATGCCAAAATTTATAGCGAAAGCCTCATAAGCCACACCCTTACACAAAGAACAACAGGCCAAAAAGTAATGTTTGGAGTGGGAGATAAGAGAAATAGCATTGCTTAGGGAAAACAGACTCACTGGTTATCTAATACCAAGTAGTCAGCTTTAAATCATACAAACTAGTAACATGAAAGATGCTTTATAATTATATATATATATATATATATATATATATATATATATGGTGTGTGTGTGTGTGTGTGTGTATGTGTGTGCATAGCACAATAGTTACTGAAATAACAGGGTGTGAATTTGAGAAAAAGCAAGGCAGACTATATAAGATATTTTAGAATGAAATCACAATATTACTCCATATCCCATTCCTTTCAGAAATAGAAAAGTAAAACTATCTTAAAATTACTTATAGAGGGCTGGAGAGATGGCTTGGCAGTTAAGAGCACTGACTGCTCTTCCAGAGGTCCTGAGTTCAATTCCCAGCAACCACATGGTGGCTCACAACAATCTGTAATGGGATCAAATGCACTCTTCTGGAGTGTGTCTGAACACTTCTACAGTGTACTCATATAAATAAAATAAATAAATCTTTAAAAAATTACTTATAGAATCACAAAAATCCTATGTGGAGTGGTGGACTGTGAGAGGCAGCTGGGTACCTGCTCAGGCTCAGGCCTAGAACCCCGGTGACCCTAAAGGTAGGTGTTTGGCCTTGTGCCTGGTTCCTTTCACTTAGCTACAGCCTCTCCCCAAAAAAAAGGTTTGTGGCCTTCAGTTACATAGCACAGGTAGAGGGCATGACTACAGGCCTCAGTGCCTCAAAAGATCTCCTTAACCATGAGATTCCTAAAGGCCAGAGGGAGTAGCCAATTAAGCATTCTTTCCCAGATGCTTCTACTACTTGGGAAAGATATTTAACCTCAGGCCTGCCCTGAGGACACAGGGTATAGCATCATCCACTTTCTGCCAAGACAATAAACCTTTTAAAACCATGGACTTCCACTTGTCTTTGTCTCCCACTATGGAGAACCTCATAGAGGGGCTTCAGTCAATGAGCCACTGCCTAATCCCCCTCTGGAGGACTTCTCTATGTTCCAGCCATGGAAGCTTGCCAACTCAAGCAAGCTAGCAGAGCCAGACATGACCCAGCCAAGGGAGTCACCATTGACTAAGAGTCTCACTGCCCCACAGGCTGCCTCCAGAGCTTCTTCCCCTCACCCACCAGCTGGTCTCCAGCCAGCCACCTTGGCCAGGGGACCCCCCAACCTAAGAGTTCTGGCCCACAAGGGACATCAGACTGGGATCTCCCCTTGCCCAGAGTGGAGCTCTGTGAATTCCTGCACTTCTTACCCCCCCCCTTCCCCGAGCTATGGCTCTAGCTGCCTGGGGCAGCAGACATGCAGGATCCACAACTCAGCTCAACAGCCCACACACACATGTGTGTGCACCCCAGCCCCACAATCCTAGATATTCAAATAATCCTGAGATCTAGATGGACTAACATTCCAGCCCTTATATTACTGAGATATAGTAATAAAAATTATATGGTACTGATAGAAAACATAAATGAACACTAAGAACACAGAAATTAAAGAAAACTTGAGTACATATAACTTCAGCCATCTAACACTTGACAAAGTTATCAAAAACATAGGCTGTAAAAGAAACTAAGACAACTTATGTAACTAAAGAATTATGAGAGTGGAAAAAAATATTCTTCCTCATAGAAGAGACACTAATTTATTGTTCAATATCAAGTGATCAGCCCAAAAATCACACATAAAAGAAATATTATGTAGATTGAGTAGGCTTTTCTAGGTATTTGGGATATATTATGAAATTATAGTTTTGACAAATATTTAAATATACAACATATGTACATACAAGTGTAATAAAAAATTAATGAAAAAGAGGTCACAATTTTAAGGGAGGGGTGTGTAGGATAGTTTGACTGGTCAAAGCAAAAGGGAAAATGGTGTAATTAAAATATTAAAAATTAAGGAAACAAAAATAAACATAAAAAAGAGAGAATCAAATTAAATTCATATTCAGAACAAGTTTATTTTTTAGAACAATTCTCTTTAGATAGAAAATATGAGGTATATCCATACCTGCATTATTTAGGATGCTGTACAATTTACTTCCAGGTTTGCCTGTGTCATAGTTAGACAGCTAGACCATAACTCAACCCTCAAGGAACACAGACACAACACACAGACACACACACACACACACACACACACACACACACACACACGTATATATATACTGAAATAATTCATGTGTGTGATACATCATGATACTTGTCTTTATTTTGTAAAAATAATTTTACATCAGCTTGTCAAAACTTGACGCTCTCTCTTAATAACCAATTATGAAGGCTCCAAAATCATGTACTAATCATGTCTTAAAATTGCTTCTCTTTTTTTGTGTGACAGTTCTGATTTTACTTTATGGATCACATATGACTTTAATGCTATACATTCTGTCTTCATGGATATTGAATACCAAAACATCAGTTATGTACATCTAATAGTATAATTATACAAATCATACTTCTGGAAAAAGCATCCTTATGTATGAGTGTTGAGGTCATGATGACAGGACTGGCAATGCAAATGGAGCTGTTTTGTCTGCAAAGGACTAATCTTCAGTGCACACTGGACTGCTGTTGGCCAAACTCCAAGAGGTGTGAGTCAGCCAGCTGTATCGTTAGTCATGAATGCTGATGATACTCTATTTCTCTCAGCAAAAGGACATTAGAAAGTTAGAAATTCTTTTCACTTCAAATGAAGTACACGTGGATATTTCCCAATGGACCCTTCCTTCTTCTTGATATTAAACCTCAGGATAGATAGGTGGTAATTCTTTTGGATAGCTTGGATATGGGTTCCCTTCTGCTGAGGAAAAGTCATAGTGCATGATCTATATTCCTATAAAATTGAATGGGTGTAAAATTTACAGGTTTAGTGTGACAAGCACTTGAGAAAAAAAAAGGACAAATCATGTTAGGCAGTATTCCTCAAAATAAATATAGAATATTCTTTATGAAGATTATTGTGACTTATATATTATTATTATATCTAAGAGATAACTATAGAGCCAAAATGCACAGCAGTAAATTAATCTTGCGAGGATGACAGAAACTATTTTATTACTCATTAAATATATATATATATATGTATATGAATATGTATATATACATACATATATATTATATATATATATATAATATTTCAACTAATGATAGAAAATTGGTCTCAATGCAAACTCTTCTTGAGAGAGCATGGTTGGCTGGAGTGTATTCCTGGGCTATAGAGGAGTGGTGTGTCTGGAGGTAATGCAATAGGTGATTAAGAGTATCCTTATCTAGAATCTGTATGATGTTTCAGAATCCCCCAAACTTTAACTGAAGTGCTGGAGTTCTCACTTTTTGTCATTGGATATAGACATGTAGCTAGAAACAGACATAATATTTGGGAAGAAAACAGATATTTTAGAGTAGGTTTCATCTAAGCCCTGCCAGTTAAAAAAAACCCAAGATAATTTTATTCCAGGTTTAATACAATATGAAATAGAATTTGAAGAATTATGTATCATTTTAACATTCATTATATGAAGATTAAGACCAGCACTCAATATCATAGCTGTTTTACTACTATAAATTGTTTGATCAAATTCATTTAATATGTGTATGTTGTTTAATGTAAGAGAATTTAATGAAATCCTTGTTCATACACTTTTGCATATTATTCAATAAAGATATACATTCTTATTTTAGAGAAGGATATTTCACTTGTTCAATTATCTGTAATTTATAAAAATAAAATAATAATCCCTTTTCATTGCCTTCAAGCCAGAGTTTGAAACAAGAATGTATCAAAAGTATCGGGAAAATTCCAGACATTTTAAAAATAAAATCGTGAATTTTGTCATGAATTGGGCAGTGTAGTGGATTCCTACATAGAAAGTGATGCACTCACAACCTTAAGAGCAACCTGAAGAGACCTCTTGGTCTCTTCACAGGTATCTGATGACTATCCAATGCTTGAAATTTGAGCATTCATTTTCATCTGTTGAATTTAAACTCTCTTCCTCCCACCCCTAAAGATCTGAGTATTGCATTTGTTCTGAACACAGACTTTTCCTTCTTTGTGCTATTTCTCAAACAATGTATTATAGCAGCGATTTATATAGTCTTTATGTTGAATTAAGTCATAAGCAATCTGCAGGCGATTTAGTATACATAATGACATTCAAAGATAGTGTGCATAAGTTCCACATCTTATCTAAAGTTGTTGAGTGTTTTATTGCTGTGAATGGACACTGTGATCAAGATAACTCTTATAAATGACAACATTTATTTGGGCCTAGCTAACAGGTTCAGAGGTTAGATCCATGGTCATCATGGCAGGAAGCATGGCAGCATCCAGGCAGACATGGCACTAGAGGAACTCAGAGTTCTATATCTTGCTCCAAATGCAAACAGGAAAAGAGTACTATCTTCCAGGTAACTAGGAAGGGGTCCCCAATCCCATTCCCAAAGTGACAAACTTCCTCCAACCAGGTCATACCTACTCCAACAAAGTCACATGTCCTAATAGTGCCACATCCTGGGCTAAGCATTTTTAAAACAAAAAAATATTTTCTACTATTTTGGCTCATTTTTGTTTAACTTATTTTCTATTATTATTTAGATTCCTGAGTTTTTATTTGTTTGTTTAATTATTATTATCACTTTTATTTTTGTTTTTTTGTTTTTTTTGTTTGTTTTTCGAGACAGGGTTTCTCTGTATAGCCCTGGCTGTCCTGGAACTCACTCTGTAGACCAGGCTGGCCTCGAACTCAGAAATCTGCCTGCCTCTGCCTCCCAAGTGCTGGGATTAAAGGCATGAGCCACCACTACCTGGTTTATTATCACTATTCTTAATGAGAGACAGAATGTGTGTGTACAGACACTGTTAGCAGGACATGTGGAAAGAATCTCAAAGAATTGTGGAAGAGGTACCATGATCAATATATTTTATGAAAAAAATCCATTTTCAATACGAACAGGCACTTATAATAATCTAATACAATTGTAGGTGCCTTTTAAAAAGCAAAGAATACTTCTCAGCTGCAAAGGCAATCTGATCAAGATTTAAAGAGTTACTGGGTTTAAAGAAAAAGTTATGAGATGAAATTAAGGTCTCTAGCAGCAGGGAGCAACACTTGGAAATCGAGCAACAATGAAAATCTCACCTCAGACCTCTTTCTAAAGAGAGAAAGTGGTTATGCCAATATCTTGGATGAGTCTGGCAGAGAAATTTTCTAAAATTTCTGGATAAATTGATACTATTACTCACATTACAGCTTTGGATCTTATGAATTCATAATCTACAGAATATGCATGATTCTACCCATTATGCAATCTTTAACATTACTAGTAATAGTTTTTGATGGGTTGCTAACATGTCTAAGCATGTCAAAATATATAGTACAAAAGCGTGATGACTTAGTTTGATCCGTAGAACCAACAGTCAAAGGAGGGAATCTTTTGCCCAAATTTCTCTCAACATCCACATATGCACTGTGCTATGTATGCATTCAAACAAAGGGCTGTGAACATATAAACATATGCCCACAATAAATAAAAAGGTAATTAAATTATTTCTCAACACATAAGATTTTGCTCATAATAAATAAAAAGTGAATTACTTTATTTACTCATTCATTCATTCATTCATTCATTCTTTCTTTATTTATTTATTTATTTATTCTTTCAGTTTACATCCCAGTCACAGCCCCCTATAGCTCATCTTCTCCTAGCCTCACCCTAATGAATCACTCCTCCATTGATCCCTCACATTCTCCCCAGAGAAGGTGAAGGCACCCTTGAGCACCACCCCTTCCTGAGACACCCAGTTACCAGAAGTCTAAACACAACCTCTCTGACTGATGCCTAATTAGATAGTCCAGTTATGGGAAGGAGAACTGGTGGTAGGTAACTGAATCAGAGACAGCCTCAGGTCCAATTGTTTGAGGACCCAAATGGATATCAATCTGCGCATCTGCTACAAATGTGTATGGGGCCTTAGGCACAGCCTCTGCACGTCCCTTAGCTCGTAATTGACTACCTGTGAGAGCCTATGAGTCCTGATCAGTTGAATACTTGCATTTTCTTGTGGTGTACTTGAGCCCTCTAGCTCACTAAATTCTATGACCCATTCTTCCACAACACACCCCAGCAGTGCCGGCTGTTTGCCTGTAGGTCTCTGTATATGTGTATGTCAGCTGCTCGATAAAGCCTCTCAGAAAGAGTTATGCTCCTGACTGTAAACATAGAAGAATATTATTAATAGAATCGAGGTTACTTATCTTACATGGGTTGTGTTTCAAGTTGGGTGAATTACTGGCTGTTCATTCCCTCAATCTCTGCACAGTCTTTATCCCTGTGCATTTTGTAGTCAGAACAAATTTTGGATTTAAAATTTTATGGATGGGTGGATGTTCCATGCTTTTCACTGGAAATCCCACTTGGGTATAGGAGGTGGCAAATTCAGTATCTATGTCCCTTGCTGGTTGAAGGATCACTCCCACAGACTTCTCAGAGTCTATCATGTGCCTGCTCTCCAGTTTCACCCAGAGGAACCCCATCAAAAAATTTATGATTTATTTTCTAACTTTCATAAGTATGAAAATGTAGAATAAGATAATCTCTCTGAGATATAAGATATGGTATGTAATGAAATTTCTTATATTTGTGAAGTCCAAAGGATCAAAAAGACATAATTCATATTTGCATGCATATAAATTAATACAAAGAAATAAGATGATATTATGCAAATACAAATGGAGCATTTAATAAGTTTGTCAGAGGTGTAATTACACCTCTTAATTAGCCATATAAGTTTCTAACTATTCTAAGTTATTGTAAAATAAAGAGATATTATATATGTATACATAAATATACATATATATTATATATAATTGATGGGTAGATAGAAGATGATATATGATATCAGAATACAACATATAATTCAAAATATTTTAATGAGTATTGGTAAAAAATACAGTTATTTTTATAAACATGTATATTAGTGGCTGATATGTTATGATTTGATGATTAATGCTAGAATGTAAAAATGTATATGGTTTAGACATTTGTTACATTGAACATTGATTGCATTTCAAAATGTGATGAAATAAAAAATGTATAACATTTTATTAGTGCTTCAAATTGTCCACAACTTGAGATGTATAACTACACTACGGGCTAATTAACAAATAAAGCCCCAACAGTCTTCTGCACTAGCACTTGGTTTTCTCAAGTTATTTTAAATAGATCACACCTCATCACCAGCGTTTCACTGGAGTAGGATATTAGTGATCCAAGAGTGGGTTAGAACAGAGGAAAGCACACAACTTTCAGTGTGATAATACTACCCATTTTTTGGATCCTTTAATGAACTTTTTTTTTCCCTAAGGATTTTAACCAGGAACTATTCGCAGATATAAGCTTATACCTGTTATAAGCTTTTTCTATATAGGAGAAAAAGAAAAATCATCAGAAAATATTAATTGTGTTTTCTCTGTGTTACAAAAAGGGATAATTGGAATGTGTAGGGCACAATATATTGAAATATTATATTAAACACATCTTTGGAATAAGCTTACCAGGACTGTCCCTCTAATTTATACACATATTGCTACTACAAAGGGAACATGTACATTAAGAATGGAATGAAGTGTCATCATTCAATGCTTCTCATGCGAAAGTAAGGTATTTTTTTTAAATTTGCATGTAAAGAAATTTGTGCCTTTTTATTTGAATAGTTACAGTCATTGTGAATATTCACTAGATGTATTTATAAATCTTTTCATTAATAGTACATATATTTAAGTACATATTTCTCCATGTACATGGAATATAAAAGTTTATATAATTTAGCTACCTGGTATATTAAACCCTAAATTTCAAAATGTAAAGTCAGAAATACTCATAATTTATGAATCTCAAAACTCCCCAATAATTAATACAAACTTACATGTCAGCTAAAAATAAAGGAGAAGCATAGAAATTTTTAATATCAAGGTTGATATTTATCAAGTTTTATTTTTCTATTACTGACTTTTTTTTTTTTTGGTTTTTCGAGACAGGGTTTCTCTGTGTAAGCCCTGGCTGTCCTGGAACTCACTCTGTAGACCAGGCTGGCCTCAAACTCAGAAATCTGTGTGCCTCTGTCTTCCAAGTGCTGGGATTAAAGGCGTGCGCCACCACTGCCCGGCTATATTACTGATTGTTATAGTTTATTTTTACCTTTCATTTCTTTAATTTTTAATAATTTTATTTGTCTACATTTCAAATGTTATCCCCCTTGGATGACACGCCATGGTGATTGATATAATTTTGAAAATTGCTATTGTATCTATTTGAAAAGTGATGGAGTATAAATAAGATTTACTTATTGAAGTATACAGAAAGATCTACCCTACTTGTTTTCATTGTCTTATGTCTCTTTAATGTCAAAATTCCAGAACTGTTGCTCTACACCTTGTTGTTATTTAATGACACCTTCCTCGCTAAAACATTCTTTACAGCAAACATGCTTTCATTGGCACCAAAAATGTTAAAATACTTTATCCTATTTTATTATCAATAATGTTTCTGAGCTACAATACAAACCTTCATATAACTCAATAGTCTCTTCATTGAAACACTCATTTTCTTTTATCCTGACACTGTATCCACAATTGTGTATTTTTTACAAATATCCAGTCAGTATGCACATAGCTTCTACATTCTGTTAATTACTCATAGAAAGATGCTGGTTTTGAATGTGACATGCCTCCTTGGGCTCAGTTATTTGGTCCAAACTGATGAAACTATCTGAAAAGTAGTGGAACCTGGAGGAGTAAGAGACTTATTGAAGGTGATTGGTACATGTGGTACATGTGGTCAATATTTCCATGGCTTTCCCAATTTGATGCCTTGTCTCTGATGAATGATGCAATTAGCCCTTAAAAATATACACAGAGATAACCTTTCCTTTTAAAAAGTTTTTTTTTTCTGTCAGTTTGATTGTCCAAAAAAAAAAATAGACAATGAAAATGCTGTACATAACACTCTATCATGGATAATATATGGAATGGGGTGAATACTGAGCACATGTTTTTATAAAACTAAAAGGCATGTATGTATAAACAACACAAACTATAATAACATTTTATCTTGCTACCTTTTCTCTTCGTTTTCACATTAAAAATACACTTTTATTCTGGTAAGCCTCACATTTCTCAAGGGTTAAATACATATTTTCTGTTAATGTTTACATCCTTCCCAATAGGAGAATAAAGTGCAATTGTGATTTCTAATCAATGAACTGGCATTAGGGTAAGGAGTGATATTAACTGAAAGTAATGGAAGTATCATGTGCCTCTATGCCAAAGCTTGTGATAGCCATAACTAGGCTTGGGCCTTTAATCATCTAATCATCTTTGAATTGGGGTCTGATATAAAGTAAATGAATAATCTCATTTATTATTTTAAAGTTCTCGACAAATTGGCTGTAATGTTTTTGTATTTCATGATAGGTATATAATCCCAACTGAAAACTCTGACAGGGACACAGTTCACTAAAACAGGTTCAATCAGTTTTAACATGGAATAATAGTTCAGGTGTCTATTTCATCTGAATAAAATGAGTCCTCAGAATTTTGAGAAAGTATTCATGGACTTTAATATGTCATAAATTAAATGATCTGTATATAATTATGCCAATTATCCTCACAATTAAACTACTTTACTATATGTACAACATAATTATAATGCTTTAACAAGTGATTTTGGTATTGTGTAACACAATAATAAAATTAAAATATGATTAGTTATAAAATTTTAAAGACCACTAAACACCTCATTTTTATAAAAGGACAAGTGATTTTACCAGAATCTTTTGTGTCACCTTTAAAAGAACAAAGCTGTGATACTGTATTTCATTTTAAATTACAAGTAACTTGTAGCGAGTAGCATTACTTTGAGAAAGTCACAGTCATTTGGTTCCGCACACTTGGCTTGTATAAATGCTACCTTTAATGATGCAATATTTCCATTGTAAAATTATCTTTTATGGTGGATTAACTGATCATTAATTTCACCATCAAGGCACAATTTGTACATCTTAATATTTTTTCACCTAATCTATTTTTGCAAGTGGAACAGCTGCTGTCCCCCAAATAAGGTAAGACAGAATAACACTGTATTCAATGATTTATTTTAATTTCTTTACTCTGACACATAAAACATAGCTTTAAAGTTTTATTTCTTTGTTAGCGTAGGTTGTTTTGAGTACAAGTACATCCTTGATGTTCCATAATTCCACCTGTAGAGCAATTCAACCCAGTTGCATAATGCTTTGTTAATGGTTTATTGTTGTTTCTTGTACATTGCTAAGGTGAAGTACTTGAAATTCAAGTATCTTCAATCCTATTTCTCCAATATCATTCGTAATTAGAAAAATACACTCCTACACTTTTACTTCTTTAACACATTGCATTAACATCTTGATAATATGACATCTAAACCTTAACACTATGTCCATCAGTAGCAAACAGTATCCTTTCCAGAAATCTTTTCTGCCTTTGTTAAAAAGGCAAGTTACAACAATCTACTTCCTATTATTGTCTTATAAAATATTTTGCAACAAAAAATTCAATATTATTTTAATAGTTTCAAGAAGAACCAAACCAAAATAGTTCAAATACATTGGGATAGGGAAGAGATATGTATACATTCATCATGAAATACCCAATGATGGATTCAAGGATAGACATTATTTTTGTTGCATGCTTAGGTTTCTAACCTCACTGTTCATATTAACACATATTCTCATAGATCATTTTGGACTCAAAGTTTTAATCCTAAAAGAAAAAGTAATTGCTTTCTTTTACAATGATCAAGATTTTGAAAAGGAAGCACTTACTATCCAGACAGTGAAGAATTTTGGCTCTGTTAAGGTAAAAGCTTGATAATATATCCTGGCATAGGAGGATAATGGGGCTTGCAAATAAGTAGTGCAATGGCCAGTGTTTTCTAAATATCGCAAAAGCATAAGGAAATAACAAATTTAGTATTAGACACATTGCTATTGCTGTAATAACTGCAAAGATCAAAAGAACCTATAATCAGAAGGCTTTATTTGCTCTTGTGGTTCAGTAGATCTAAGAATCTGTCATGAGTGGGATGTAGGGCATTAAGGAGTAGACATGGAAGAAGGAATAGAAAATAGAGATTGCATCACTTCATATTGAAAAATAAAGAGAACTGGAAAGAGAGAGGCTATGAATACTGAAAACCTGTCCCTAATACTTTCTTCATCATGGTCATGTCTTACAAGCCTCCATAAATATGTCATCATCTGGTACTTAAATATCTGAGTCTATGGAGAACATTTTCACTTATAGTGCTACATTTTAGTTCCTGGACACTATGTATATCAGAGTTATACTGTAATATAAAATATCCATATTCCAAATTTAAAAGCCTATGAAGTGTTTCATAGCTTCAACTTGCTTCAAAGTTCAGAGTCCAGAAATTCAAAACAATCTATTAGTAAGCCACTGTGTAATAAACAAGCCAAATACACTTCTAACATATTCTGGTACAGAAGCCTCTTTTATTTCATTTCGTTAGTCTGTGTCTTTTTATTTGGAAATTGATTCCATTGATATTGAGAGATATCAGTGACAAATGATTGCTAATTCAACTTATCTTGTTGACTATGTTTGTGTGTGTGTGTGTGTTTGTGTGTGTGTTTGTGTATTCTCTTGTGTCTATTTACTGTTGCTTGAAAATGGTTACCCTATCATTAATATCTGAGGAAGATTGACTTTCCCTCTCTTGCAGTTATTGATAACCTGTCATTCTTCTTCCTGCTTTGGGCTTTGTAAGATTATAGTCATCATTATACGAAAACATAATTCCAGCATTCTCCTCTCATCAAACATGCTTCTTTTTGAAATTGATGTGTATTTTCTTTTAAAGTAATTTTGATTAAAACAGGATTATGTCACTGCCCTGCTTTCCACTCCTCTATGCCTTCCCAAACATTTTCTTCTAAATCTCGTCATGCTTCATCAACTCTCAAGCTGTTAGCCTCTGTTTTTTGACTTTTTGCATAAAACACACACACATATTACATGCATGAAAGTGTGTGTCACACACACATATATTTACGTGTATACGTATATGATATATATGTGTATGAAGTATATAATGTATATGTTTATGTGTATATGTATATGACATATATGTATATTATGTATATTTATATGATATATATATGTGTACATGATGTATATGTGGTGTATGTGTATATGTACTAATCTGTTAAGCTCATTTTTGTTGTTTGTATATGTTTAGAAGATATGTAAGTAGCATATAGGTTAAGGAAAACTATCCTTAAATAATAATTTGTGTACTGTGATGCATCATACCAAATGTGTTATTGTCAAACCCAGGTAATTGTAGCTATGAACTGAGAATGAGTTAATGCTGAGGTTTATAGAGTATACCAGTTAATGCAATGATTCTGAATATATCATATACTTGAGTTATGGAACATAGAGAAAGCTGATAATGATCTGGTAATAAACAGAAAAATTATTCAGTACCTTATGCTATCTGAATGTTTTAATCAAGAATATTTCTTGTCTACCTCTTAATCTATGTTGTTTTGCTGTAAATGTTTGGAATTCTTTGACGCATTACTGAAATGCTTTAAGTTTGTGCTTTTCTTGTCTCACATGAGTTTTTCCCTTTGTTTTTATCTTCAAACACTTTCTTCCCTTGAGAACTTTCCTGATCTAGGTTGGCTCATGAGTCACTTGGCAGAGACAGTTTTTCTTGTATTTCTCCTTGTCTATAGTTCTCAGAATAACAATAGAATGACATGAATATGAAGTATCATACAAAAGGCAGGAGTTCCTGAGAGCAACTTGAACTTTCTTCTTTCTCATGGTTGTAGAAAATCTTTGGAAATTGTATACTTTGATTGATGTGGCTCTTTGAATGTATATAATGAGATGCCTGTGGAAAGTCAAGACTACATCTGATTCAGAAATTTTCTTGGCTTTGGAGGATTGGTTAAAATAGATCTTGGACTAAAAATTGATTAAGGGGTTTTTTAAACTTTTTCTCTGTCTTAAAAATATCTATAATATATTTCCCCCTCACACTCTGTGTAAGCTAAGCCTACTAAGTTGGCTTAATCTTTTAATCTTTTCTCTCCCAAATCTAGTTGAAGTCTGCTAAGATTGTTGATTATTAAGGCAAATTTACAATTGTGTTTGACCTACTCACTTTACTGTAAATTAATTACAGCCACAATGTCTATTTTCAGATGGAGTGAAATGTGAAATTGCTGAATACTAGACCATCACCATTATTCTCAGGGCAGAGGCAATCTTATCATAATTCTATTTAACCCAAAAGAGTGAAAATTAAACAAACAAATATATAGATGAAAATACATGTAAGCATGTTTCCAGATTTTCAGAATCACACTTAGGAATCATGGCAAAATAGTAACTAGAAATATAATTATATATTCCTTATTGGTAGTCCCTCTAGCATCACTAATCATTAAATCTGAAATTTGATAGATATCTGAAATTTGGGTAGATATTAATGTCATCAGTAAGTATCTATCTATCTATCTATCTATCTATCTATCTATCTATCCATCTATCTATGATCTATCTTTGTATCCTCTATCAACCTATTTAATTATCTGTCATATATATATACATATATATATATGTATATATACATATACATATATATTATATAAGGATGTCTTTCTCTTTCTCTAACTATATCTACATATACATATATACACACACAAATATATACAAATTATATATATATATGTGTGTGTGTGTATATATATATACACATATATACACATCTACATGTGAACAAACATATTCATATGCAAACATATATTCATATATACATATTTAGATGTGCACTCAAATACACATATACTGATATACACATATACATAGAAACATACATACCTGAATATATACATAATACATACATATATACAGACATATATATGTATATATATACATATATAATCTTCATATATATGCATTTATTATATATGCATACATATATATGCATGTATTGCCTGTACTAACTTTCATGACAGTGCTTTATTTCTATAATTTTCAATTAATTTTCTCTCCCTCTCTCTCTCTCTGTTTCCCTCTCTGTCTCTCACACACACATACAACACACACACACATACGCACACAAAACTTACACACAGACAAATCCACATATACAGAGCAAAGGTGAGATAAAGGACAATCCATAAGAAAAATGTAACTGGTTAAAAATATTTTTAAATATAGATAACTTTTCAAATACAGAATTAACGTTTCCTCTTTGGAATTACTTTGATATTTCCACATCATTAGTCCCAAATCCAACACTCTAATTCAAATAAAACTGTGGTTAAAATACAGTACATAATATCTTTGCTTTCCTGAACCTGTAAAAAATTGCAAATGTCGAAGCCTTGGGGACCTAGCTACAAAATCTTATTACATTTTTCCTCTGGCCAAAGAAGAAGTCATCAATTCTGAAATTGTTTAAGTTAGTAATTGACTTTTAAGTATTTTGGCTGTGTGATCTTGTTGTTGCTGGCATGACACAATATTTAGAAAACATTAGATATTTCACAGAATTGACTGTTCTTAAAACTTGGTTTTCTACGTATTTCAATTGTTTAATATTTAAGGAAATGCATTTGACTGGAGAAATTACAGCAGCGTATATCTAAGATGGAAAACAACCAAAATATCAGTAATTTTTAAAGGTTCAATAAAATGTAGTTAAAATGTGGTATAGTAAATAGACAGAATACATTTACAGTTAGCATTATGTAAACATAATTTCATATGTAATGATATTAAAATGTAGTAGTTTTCATTTGCCATATATTCATTTAAAGAAACATTTCAATATCTTACATTATTATTCATATTTTTGAATATAGGTCATTTCTTACATTTTGAACAGGGATTTCATCCCAAACCACCGTATCTTATTCTGGTTTTTGAGATTCTTTATGTATAGCAATGCAAGGACTATGCTAGAGGTCACTTCTGCTGAACTTGGTGAAGAGAAACATATAACAATCTTACTACATCATCCTCTTACTGTTTTTATTTTAATTCCTAGTTCCTCCCCAGCATCCTCTCCCCCAACAGATGCATACTACGTGCCTCCCCTCAGAAAGGAGCATGCCTCCCAGATACATCAACCAATCACAGCACAAAAGGCTATAATAAGTCTAGGCACATACTAAATCCAGGCTGGATATGGCATTATGTTTTATTTTTTATTAATCATTTTATTCATTTATATTTTAAATGATATACCTCTTCCCAATTTTTTTGCAGACCCACAATTCCATGCCCCTCCTCTTTGACCCTATGAGGTTGCTTCTCCACACACTCACCCACTCCCACCTCACCACTCCCACCTCATCTTACTCACATCCCCTCACACTGGGAAATCAAGCCTCCAAAGGACCAAGGACCTCCCCTCCCATTGATGCCAAGTAAGGCCATCCTCTGCTACATATGTAGTTAGAACCACGGATCCCTCCATGTATATGTACTCTTTGGTTGGTGGTTTAATCCTTGGAAACTCTCGGTGATTCTGTTAGATGATACTGTTCTTGTGTTGGAATCTCATTCAGTTCCTTCAGTCCTTCCCTTAGCTATTCCATTGGAACTCCCATGTTCAGTCCGATGTTTGGCTGTGAGTATCTGCATCTGTATTAGGGCCTGACAGAATCTCTCTGGACAGCACTACTAGGGTTCTGTCTGCAAGCGCTTCCTGGTGCTAGCAATAGTGTCAGAGTTCGGTGTCTGCAGATGGAATGGTGCAGTGTCTGCTTCATTATTTTGTCCATGCATTTCCTTTAGACAAGAATCATTCTGGGTTAAAAATTTTGATACGGATGGGAGGTCCCATCCCTCAACTGGCGGCAATGCCTATCTATTGGAGGTGGTCTCTACACGTTCTATTTCCCCTTTGTTAGGTATTTTGGCTAATGTCATGCCAGTTTGGTCATGAGAGCCTCTTGCTTTCCTGGCATCTGGGACTTTCTAGTGTCTAACCCCATTTTCCCGTCCCCCACTGCTACATATTTCTATTCCATTCCTGACCTTCTGTACTTCTGTCCCTTCCCATACCTGATCATGCTATCCTCTTTTGCCCTCCCACTCCCTTATCCCTCACTCCCTCTGCCTCTTGTGATTATTTTGTTTTTCCTTCTATGAAGAATTGAAGCACCCACAATTTGGTTTCCTTCTTCTTAACTTTCATATGATTTGAGGGATGTATAACATGTATTCTGAGAGTTTGTGATAATATTCACTTACTAGTGAGAACATTCCTGTAGGAGGTGCTAAGGTGGAAGGAGTTAGGAGAGGAAGAGGAAAAGGGAAGAGGGGAAGCAAGAGAGGGCAGAGATGTAGGAGGATGGCGAGCCATGCAGGTATGGAGAACAGTCACGGGTAATAATTTTTATTTAGGTTAGTTAATTCGGAAACAATTCTCTTTGTATGGGCATTTTGTTACTGAGCTTTACCAAACATATAAAGCCTTTGATTAATCTTTAAGCATTAGAGTTTCATTTTTTTTCTGGACCTGCGTGGATGGTGGGATGGTCTGGGCAATACCCAGCCATCTCCCATGCTGGTGTCTCCTGGGTGGCAGGGCTGGTGTTTCTGGTTGGCCGGTTCTAGCTGCTGTGCGCACGAGGCCTCTGGCCAAGAAACATGGAGGCTGAGCTAGGCATAGCCACCGAAGCTTAGATACTCGGCTTGACCAGAGGCTGATTTTAAATAATTAACTCAACACATACCATATGTGTTCATTTGTGATTGGGTTACTTCACTCAGGATGATATTTTTTAGTTTCATTCAATTGCTTGCAAATTTCACGAAGTCATTGTTTCAAATAGCTGAATAGTACTCCATTGTGTAAATGTATCACATTTTTTGTATCGATTCTTCTGTTGAGGGATATCTGGGGGTTGTTTCCAGTTCCTGGCTATTATAAATAAGGGTGCTATAAACATAGTGGAGCACGTGTCCTTGTATGTTGGACCATCTTTTGGGTATATGCCCAGAAACCTTGTAAAATTGAAAAGCTTGTGTAAGTCAAAGGACAGTGTCAATAGGACAAAATTGCAACCTACAGATTGTGAACCCTACTTTGGTTAGAGAGCTAATCTTCAAAATATACAAAGAACTCAAGAAGCTAGACTCCAGAGACCCACATAACCTTATTAAAAACAGGGTACAGGGCTAAACGAAAGATTCTCAACTGAGGAATACTGAGTGGCTGAGAAGCACCTAAAGAAATGTTCAACACCCTTAGTCATCAGGGAAAAGCAAATCAAAACATCCCTGAAATTCTACCTCATACCGATCAATCAGAATGGCTAAGATCAAAACTCGGGGACAGCAGATGCTGGGGAGGATGTAGAGAAAGAGTAATACTCTTCCATTGTTGAAGGGATTACAACCTGGTAAAACCACTTTGGAAAGCAATCTGGAGGTTCCTCAGAATCGTGTTATGTGTTTTAATATTTTAATATTAACATATAGCTGCATGTCAAAACTTGATCTCTCATAAGAGTTCCAGCCATCTTCCTTTTTGAAATGTTACTCCCTGAAAATCTTTTACAATAAGAGTTGTGCTGTGCACACTTTGGCTTCATACTCTTTCAGTTAAGGAGTTTCCTTTTCTTATCCTTGTTTCTGTGTTTGCTTGATGCTTTTTCTTCATGAGGTATTTCTCACTAATTTTACTGTTTCACTCATCATGCCACCTTGTTTTCTGGAATTCTTATATTTAAGTCATATATCCATATGTTCCTAGACTAGGATCTAGCTTTTTTTAATGAAGGGCATAGCTGACTGCTTTCCTATGTTTGCTCTATAACTAGAAAATTACTTAAAATTTAATGAACTATCAGTAATTGTTGAATGTACTAAAAATTGTTTCTTGATCATTACTTTTTTTTCCTTTTAGTGAAAATAGATTTTTTTCCTAACATAATCTATCCTGATTGTGTGTTCCCTTCCTTCTACTTCTTTTAGCTCCTACCCACCTATCTCTTATATTGAAATCCATGCCTTTTCTGGGTCTTGTTAGAAAACATACAGGTATCTATGGAACAATAACAAAGCACTGAAAATACATAGTAAGATAAAACAAAATCTAACATATCTGAATTGGACAAAAACAAACAGACAAACAAACATAATTAGAGAAAAAGCAAGAGAAGGCACAGAAGACAGAACCCAATATTTCATGCATTCAAGAGTCTCATAAAAAAGAGTGAACTGGAAATCATATACATATATATATGAAGGACTTGTATGATACAAAGATAGAAGAAAAATATTTAAATAAAATGAAAATTTAAAATAAAAAATGAAATAAAATTTTAATAAATTTAGACCCTGACACACTATGATATAATAAGGTATTGCTGTGAAATAGTAAATATTAACTATATGACAGTTAATTACTGACATTATATTGGCAAAGTCTTTCTGAATATTAAAGGAGTCAATATTGAAAAAATCAGATTTTGAAACATAAAATGAACAAATCTACTGACTTTTTCAAGTAAATATTGTCACTATCGGTAATGACAGTGTAAGACTTTATTAATATTTAAATGTTAGTATAGCAATGATATCTTACAGTGAAGCTAGGAAATGTATCAAATGCTAAGTTTAAAAGCTTATCAGTTACCACAGGATGAGACTTTTGTTCTGCTCTTCTCTTTTCTCCCTCTTTCAGTAAATGAAGAGCCTTTCTGAAATGGATTGTTCCCTGCTTAAAACCTGAGAACCCAAGAAAGGAAGTAAGCAACATTTGCCTAATGTGGATTTGAGTATTCATTAGTGAAAGTGGAAAAGAACCCGGTATCAACACAGATAGGCAAACTTTGGTCACATGGTGTTATCTAATACTTTAGATGCTCAAAATCACTAACAGCCTTTTTGGTTTTGCTAGTTTTCAAATCAGGATATTTATTTTTTCCCAGGCTATTTTATATTGATATAGCATATTGAGCTTTCAAAAACTTTATGAATTCATGCCATGGTGTTTTCTAGTCTTCTCCCTTATAGAAGTAGGGCTAAATAATTTTAGTATAGTAGATAATTATAGCGTATTCTCCATTGTGTGATTTATCTCCTTTCACATTAATGAATTTACATATATTTTCCCTATGCAATGTTTTGACAATTTATTTTAGCAAACCAAACAATGATTGAAATTTCATGTTGTCCTTAAATATGCATTTCTAGAACAAAAGTAAGTAGATTAAGTCAATCTATCTAATGTCTTATAACAAAAAGAAAATCTATATAGATAAACCATTGAAAAATTTTGCATGGAGTTATATAACAGTTTTTTTGTTGTAGATGAAATAGTATTTAAGATCAGACTTTGCTGTCATTAATAGCCATTAGGAAATCTCCATGATGGCGCAATCCCTTTCTTATAAGAGAGGCTATGTTAACTTTGACTTTTCAGAGTAGGCATTCTAGTAGAAGCTTTATTTTTTTTACATATATACATGTATATAAATAATTTATTTTTTCTCAAATCTTAATTCATTCACACAGGGGTTATAAACACAGAAAGGCAGGATGTGGAGAAGGGAATGACACTGGAATGTGGGTGTTCAGGAGGAATACAGATATCTGTCAGAACCGGGTATCATCTGGGTGAAGGTTCAGGGGCAAGTCAATATGACTCTGCCTATGACTTGCTTGTCCTTATCTAAGGTTGTATTTTCTGCCAAAGCTACCTATTTACAAGGTCTATGACTACTCAGGCTTGTAAATTTCCTCAAAAGCTGCCTGTTTACATTAGCTTATAGCCATCTGTTTCAGTCTTTTTCCACAGAAACCCAAGACCTTGTGTTAGCATACATGTATGTCAGGCCTATTGCTGATTTTAGGCCTATGGCTGATTTTAGGCCTTCAGTGTGTAAACAGGGCTGCCCCTGACATCTCCTCCCTTCTCTAAGTATAGAAGGGTTGTGGTGATTCTAATCTTGTGAAGGCAGGGATAGAGGCCTGACCTCCAGTAATTGAAGGGGACCTTGTAATGGCTCTGGTGCCCCTGTGGTTGTCCAGTGAGGCATGAGAGCCATACCCATCCTGATGTCTTTTTCCTGGAGAGGGGATATTTTTGACATCAACCCCTATGCAGTCAGGCTTGTCCCTCAGGGAAGCCAGAGAGATATTTATCTTTTATTTATATTCCCTTGCAGTGCTTAGCCTCACAGACTAAGCAAGAATTCAAATCGCCTGTCAGAAGGGGTTCTGGGTGGCCCCTCTCTGCCTGGTCTAGGGGCAGAAGTCCTCCCTTTTAGGTTGGGTGGAGATGGGTTTTGGAAACACCCTGTATGAAGAAACAACCTCATCTTGAGTCTCGTGGTCCTCCATAGCTAACTTATGATAATGTATCTGAATAGGTTTTGCTACCAAATTATTTATCTGTTGTATCACAGAGTTAGTCCACCTGTTTGAGGTCCAGGGACCAGCAGGAATAAGCAAAAAGAACCCAAATAATGGTCCCAAGATGGAAGGAAATAGGGTTGTCAATCTTGGAGAGGCTGAAAACCAATTCTTGTACCAGCATTCATCTGTCTCTTTCTCTCTCTGATTTTTCTTAGGGCCTTCACTGACTTTTTTCATGCTCTCTATAACCCTCCTCGTCTTGTCTATGTAAAGGCAACCTTCTTCTTTAAGAGCTGTATACAGTCAAGAGCTGTACACCGCCTTCTCTATTATAAGAGTAAATCAAGTCCAATAAGGATCTTTGCGATTTTAGGAGGTCTTTTCAGACAGTGAAACGAGGGATTTCTTCAGATTAGTGATGTCAATCTCTAGCTGTTTGATGTTCTTGTCAATGGCCCGTGGAAGGTCTGAGGTGTATAAGACCGGAGGCCAGCATCTGGATTAGAACTTCTAACAGCAGACATCACGGGTGATTCATTTTTACCTAGAAAGGAAAAAGAAGGGAATTCTCAGGGAGAAATTGTTATTGGATGTAAATTGTTATTCATCTTATTTATGTTTGGGCCTGGCTTTGTGGGGGTATCTATTTATTTCATTAATCTTTTTGGTAGCTGGTTAGCTGTGCCTTCTGTGGTATCACACAGGCATACCAATCCTTGTCCCTGTAAGGGAACTGGGTCTGGGCCATTCCCTTAAAGGGTAAGAGGGTCCTTCCCCATGTCTGTGGCAAAGTTTTATTGGTTTCGGTGGTGCCAGAGGCAGTCAGCAGCAGATTTGCCATGAGCTTTCAGCTTTAGAGAAAGAAAAGTGAACAAGGCATGATGGAGAGTATTTCAGGGAGACTCTTTCTGTGGGGGGTACCATTCCCTCTCTTTTGTTTTAAAGCCATTTTTTCAGAGTTCTTATTAAATCAGGACAGAAGTGCCAACAGTCGCTCCTTCCACACTCAGAGAGTCATGAATACCCTATTTAAGGATATATAAATCTATATTAGTAATTTTTTGTCAAAGAACTGTTATAGCACCGCTGACAACTAATCAGACTATATAATATATCGATTAGTAATAGCTTCTTCTACTTTTTGTGAGATTACCTCTCTTTTGTCAATTAATTGTTGAGGAAAATTAGGATTTACATCTCTCTTGAGAATATTGAACAGAGACTTAAATTCTTTTGTGGAGAGTTTAAAATAGGATCTTAGCAAATTAGCAACTCCTAGAAACTTTTGAAAATAATTTAAACTAAGTAAGCTCTTTCCCTCTCTTTTTTTTAGACCCTTTATCTGTGTGTTTTTTTTTATTGGATAGTATACGTATTTGCCTTTCAATGTTATCTCCTCTCCCATTCTCCCCCAAAACCCCTTATGCCATACCCTCTCCTCCTATTTTTATGAGGGTGTGTTCTGAACATCCTCCCAGTCCCTTCTCACTTCTCTCAAACAGTAGGGGATCCAAACTTTCGGGAACCATGGCCCTCCACTTCCACTGAAGTCTGACAAGGTCACCCTCAATTCCCTATACAGGTGGAGACATGAGTCCCTCCCTTTGTGCTCTCTGGCTGGCTGTTTAGACTTTGGGAGCTCTGGTTGAAACTTTTGATACTCCTTCTAGAAAGGACCAAAGCATCCACACTTTGGTCTTCCTTCTTCTATGTGAGTTTTACGTGGTCTGTACCTTGTTTCTTAGATATTGTGAGCTTTGGGGCTAATATCCACTTATCAGTGAACGCATACCATGTATGTTCTTTTGAGATTGGGTCACCTCACTCAAGATATTTTCCAGCTCCATCCATTTGCCTATGAATTTCATGAACTCATTGTTTTTAAAGGCTGACCTTTTGTTGATGGGCATCTGGGTTCTTTTCAACTTCTGGCTATTATAAATAAGGCTGCTATGAACATGGTGGAGCATGTGTCCCTGTTGTATGTTGAAACATCTTTTGGGTATATGCCCAGGAGTGGTATAGCTGGGTCCTCAGGTGACACTATGTTCAATTTTCTGAGATACCGCCAGACTGCTTTCCATAGTGGTTGTACCAGTTTACAATCCCACAAACAGTGAAGGAGTGTTCCTCTTTCTCCACAACCTCGCCAACATCTGCTGTCACCTGTGTTTTTGATCTTTGCCATTCTGACTGGTGTGAGGTGGAATCTCAGTGTTGTTTTCATTTACATTTCCCTGATGACTAGGGATGCTGAACAATTCTTTAGGTGCTTCTCAACCATTCGAGCTTCCTCATTTGAGAATTCTTTGTTCAGCTCTGTGCTCAATTTTTTAATAGGGTTCTTTGATTGTCTAGAGTCTAATTTCTTCAGTTCTTTGTATACCTTGGATATTAGCCCTTTATCAGATGAAGGGTTGGTGAAGATCTTTTCCCAATCTGTTGGTTGGCGCTTTGTCCTATTGACTGTCTCCTTTGCTTTACAGAAGCTTTGCAGTTTTATGAGGTCCCATTTGTCAATTCTTGGTCTTAGAGCACAGGCCATTGGTGTCCTGTTCAGGAACTTTTCTCCTGTGCCCAAGTGTTCCAGGCTTTTCCCCAGTTTCTCTTCTATTAGTTTCAGTGTGGCTGGTTTTAGGTGGAGGTCCTTGATCCACTTGGAATTGAGCTTTGTACAAGGAGATAATGATGGATCAATTTGCATTCTTCTACATGCTGACCTCCAGTTGGACCAGCACCATTTGTTGAAAATGATGTCTTTTTTCCACTGGATGGTTTAAGCTCCTTTGTCAAAGATCAAGTGACCATAACTATGAGGGTTCATTTCTGGGTCTTCTATTCTATTCCATTGATCCTCCCGCTTGCCTCTGTTCCAATGCCACACAGTTTTTATCACTATTGCTTTGTAGTACAGCTTGAAGTCAGGAATGGTGATGCCCCCAGAAGTTCTTTCATTGTTGAGAGTAGTTTTCGCTATCCTGGGTTTTTTGTTATTCCAAATGAATTTTAAGATTGCTCTTTCTATCTCTGTGAAGTGGGAAGAGTGGGAATTTTGATGGGGATTGCATTAAATCTGTAGATGGCTTTTGGCAAAATAGCCATTTTTACTATATCAATCCTTCCAATCCATGAGCATGGGAGATCTTTCCATCTTCTGAGATCTGCTTCGATTTCTTTCTTCAGGAGCATGAAGTTCTTGTCATACAGGTCTTTTACTTGCTGGGTTAGGTTCACACCAAGGTTATTTTATATTATCTGTGAATATTGTGAAGGGTGTCATTTTCATAATTTCTTTCTCAGCCAGTTTATGTTTTGACTAGAGGAAGGCTACTGATTTGCTTGAGTTAATTTTATATCCAGCCACTTTGCTAAAGTTGTTTATCAGGTTTAGGAGATCTCTGGTGGAAGTTTTGGGGTCACTTAAGTATACTATCATATCATCTGCAAATAGTGAGATTTTGACTTTTTTTCCAATTTGTATCCCTTTGACCTCCTTGTGTTGCCTAATTGCTCTGGCTAGGATTTCCAATACTATATTGAATAAGTAGGGGGAGAGTGGGCAACCTTGCCTAGTCCCTGATTTTAGTGGGATTGCTTCAAGTTTCTTTCCATTTAGTTTGATGCTGGCTACTGGTTTGCTGTATATTGCTTTTACTATGTTTAGGTACGGACCTTGAATTCCTGATCTTTCCAAGACTTTTATCATGATGGGGTGTTGAATACTGTCAAATGCTTTCTCAGCATCTAGTGATATGATTATGTGGTTTTTTTCTTTGAGTTTGTTTATATAGTGGATTACATTGATGGATTTCCCTGTATTGAACCAACCCTGCATTCCTGGGATAAAGCCTACTTGATCGTGATGGATAATTGTTTTGATGTGTTTTTGGATTTGGTTCGCTAGAATTTTAATGAGTAATTTTGCATCAATGTTCATAAGAGAGATTGTTCTGAAGTTCTCTTCCTTTGTTGGGTCTTTGTGTGGTTTAGGTATGAGCATAATTGTGGCTTCATAGAACAAATTGGGTAGTGTACCTTTTGTTTCTACTTTGTGGAATAGTTTGAAGAGAATTGGTATTAGGTCTTACTTGAAGTTCTGATAGAATTCTGCACAAAAACCGTCTAGTCCTGGACTTTTCTTTGTGGGGAGACTTTTAATGACTGCTTCTATTTCTTTTGGGGTTATGGGACTGTTTAGATGGTTTATCTGTTCCTGATTTAACATTGGTAACTGGTATTTGCCTAGAAAATTGTCCATTTCATCCAAATTTTCCAATTTTGTTGAGTATAGGCTTTTGTAGTAGGATCTGATGATTTTTTTAAATTTCCTTGGTTTCTGTTGTTATGTCACCCTTTTCAGTTCTGATTTTATTAATTTGGATACTGTTTCTCTGCCCTCTGATTAGTCTAGCTAAGGGTTTATCTCTCTTGTTGATTTTCTCAAAGAACCAGCTCCTGATTTTATTGTTTCTTTGGATAGTTCTTTTTGTTTCTATTTGGTTGATTTCAGCCCTGAGTTTGATTATTTCCTGCTTTCAACTCCTCTTGGGTGTATTAGCTTCTTTTTGTTCTAGGTCTTTCAGGTGCGTTGTCAAGCTGCTAGTGTAAGCTCCCTGCAGTTTCTTTTTGTAGGCACATAGTGCTATGAATTTTCCTCTTAGCACTGCTTTCATTGTATCCCATAGGTTTTGGTATGATGTGTCATTATTTTCATTAAATTCTAAAAAGTTTTTAATTTCTTTCTTTATTTTTTCCCTTACCAGATTATCAAGGAGTAGGGTGTTGTTCAGTTTCCATGTGAATGTGTACTTTTCATTCTCTTTGTCATTTTGAAGACCAGCCTTAGTCCATGGTGATCTGATAGGATGCAGGGGATTATTTCAATTATTTTTGTATCTGTTGAGGCCTGTCTTGTGCCCAATTATATGGTCTATTTTGGAGAAGGTACCATGAGGTGCTGAGAAAAAGGTATATTCTTTTGCTATAGGGTGAAATGTTCTATAGATATCTGTTAAGTCCATTTGGTTCATATCTTCTGTTAGTTTCACTGTATCTCTATTTAGTTTTTGTTTCCATGATCTATCCATTGATGAGAGTGGGGTGTTGAAGTCTCCCACTATTATTGTCTGAGGTGCAATGTGTGTTTTGAGCTTTAGTAAGATTTCTTTTATGAAAGTGGTTGCTCTTGTATTTGGCGCATAGATATTCAGAATTGAGAGTTCATGCTGGTTGACTTTTCATTTGACAAGTATGAAATTTCCTTCCTTATCCTTTTTGATAGCTTTAAGTTGAAAGTCGATTTTATTCGATATTAGAATGGCTACTCCTGCTTGTTTCTTAGGGCCATTTGCTTGATAAATTGTTTTCCAACCTTTTACTCTAAGGTAGTGTCTGTCTTTGTTGCTGGGTTCCTGTAAGCAGCAAAAAACTGGGTCCTGTTTGAGAATCCAGTCCATTAGCCTATGCCTTTTTATTGGGGAATTGAGTCCATTGATGTTAAGAGATATTAAGGAGAGGGTGTTGTTGCTTCCTGTCATTTTTGCTAATAGTGGAGACTTCTTTTTGTGTGGTTATCTTCTTTTGGGTTTGATGGAAAAGGATTATTTTCTTGCTCTTTCTAGTGTATGATTGTCTTCCTTGTATTGGAGCTTTCCTGCTATTATCCTTTGCAGTGCTGGATTTGTGGGAAGATATTGTGTAAATTTGGTTTTGTCATGGAATATCTTGGTTTCTCTGTCTATGGTAATTGAGAGTTTTGCTGGGTATAGTAGCCTGGGCCGGCATTTACGTTCTCTTAGGATCTATATGATATTTGCCCAAGATCTTCTGGCTTTTATAGTATCTGGTGAGAAGTCAGGTGTAATTCTGATAGGTTTGCCTTTATATGTTACTTGGCCTTTCTCCCTTACTGTTTTTAAAAATTCTTTCTTTGTTTTGTGCATTTTGTGTCTTGATTATTATGTGACGGGAGGTACTTCTTTTTTTTTATCTCGTCTGTTTGGCATTCTGTAGGCTTCTTGTGTGATTATGGGCATTTCATTCCTTAGGTTAGGGAAGTTTTCTTCTATAATTTTGTTGAAGATGTTTATTGGACCTTTAGGTTGGGAATCTTCACTCTCTTCTATACCTATTATCCTTAGGTTTGGTCTTCTCATTGCGTCCTGGATTTCCTGGATATTTTGAGATAACAACTTTTTGCATTTTGCATTTTCTTTGATAGTTGTGTCAATATTTTCTAAGGTGTATTCTGCACCTGAGATTCTTTCTTCTATCTCTTGTATTCTGTTGGTGATGCTTGTGTCTATGACTCCTGATTTCTTTTTTAGGTTTTCTATCTCCAGGATAGTCTCCCTTTGTGATTTCTTTATTGTTTCCACTTCCATTTTTATGTCCTGGATGGTTTTGTTCAATTCCTTCATCTGTTTGTTTGTGTTTTCTTGTAATTCTTTAAAGCATTTTTGTGTTTCTTTAAGGACTTCATCCTGTTTTCCTGTGTTCTCCTCAAGTTTTTTGATAGTGTTATTTATGTCCTTCTTATAGTCCTCTAGCATCATCCTTAGAAGTGATTTTAGATCTGGTTCTTTCTTTCCTGGTGATATGGGGAGTTCAGGACTTTCTAGTGTGGGAGAACCAGGTTCTGATGATGGCAAGTATCTTGGGTTGCTAATGTTTATGTTCTTGTGCTTGTCTTTCGCCATCAGGATCTCCTTTGTGCTATCTGTGCTGTCCCTGACTGGGGCCTGTCTTTCCTATTATCTAGGTTGTGTCAGAAATGTTTGGGATGGGTTTTGTTGCTGAGGTTAGTGCTGAGGCCCAAGATCTGCTCAGTGCTCAGATGGAAACCAGAAGGGGCCCGGGCTCCGGGTCAGGAGTGGATTCCTGGGTCCCAGTTGCTCCCTGATTGGGGGCAATTATTGCTGCTTCCTAGCCTAAGATACTTCTTGGGTTAGAGCTCCTGAGAGCCCTGCTTCCTCTGGTTTCTGTGAGATTGGGTGCAGAGCTGATTCCCAGGATCTGCTGAGTGCTCGGGCCCAGACCGGAAGGAACCTGCGCCCTGGGCCAGGAGTGAATTCCTGGGTACTAGTGGGTTCCGGTTGCTCCCTGTTTGGTACAAGTGTTGCTTTTTCCTTACCTGGGATTCTGCCTGAGTAAAAGCTCCTGGGAGGCCTTATTTCTCTCGGTTTTCTGAGGTTGGGTACAGAGCTGCTGCCTGTGAACTGCTCTAAGCTCGGGCCCAGACCGGAAGTCTAGTAGAAGCTTTGAATGTTACTTTTTTAAAAACATATTTTAATTCAATTTTATGATTCATAGATCTGTATGCTTTATATATCTATACAATTGCGTAAATCAGAAGCATAATGTAGAAGAATGATCTACTTAGGTTAACAATGTCACAACTTTGCTTCTTTTTTGGGAATTATCATTATTTATGAAACAAAGCCATCAGAGTGATCCTTGAGCCGCTTTATTTACCAAATTCACATAGAAAAATTGTAGTTCTTCCTTATTTCTTTGATTTTTAATTTCAGTGCTGTTGATCTATGAGTCGAACACATATATATTTCAGTTCCAGGTCCTAAATTTCCAACTAGGCCAAATGTATTTATGTTAACGATCTCCAACAGCTGCATTCTGCATTATCTGGGAAGTCTTCCGTGGAAACTCCAAAGAGAGCATATTGCTGCGATCTCGACTGCTGTGCTGAAAATAACGTCCCACCTGCAAATATGTTTGTGCCACAGGAGTGTTAATGTTCACACACAGATAAACACACACACACACGTACATACGTACATACATACATACATATACACTCACCACACAAACACACATATGCACACACCCACACCCACATACACACACCCGCACCCACACACATACACACAATCACACACACACAGTGAAATAGACACTTCCAAATGTTTTTAATTCTGTTTGTCTCCCTTCACCCATCCTTGAGTTATTCAGAATAATAAACTGGTACCTCAATCACAACAAAGAACCTATATTCTATTATCTTTCCAGACCCTGACTCTTGCATTTTATTGTTTCCTGTGATGTGAGTAGCAGCAGCCCATGGAAAGAACTGGAGTGTAACCCTTTTTGTTATTAATGAGTTTAAAAAGCACAGTCTGAGCAAACACACTGATTCTTCCAGAGAAAAAGATTATAGATTTACTACTCTCCATACAAATGATTAATGAACATTCTGAGCTTTTTCTGTAAGACATATAACAGAGATGAACCAGTTCCCCTCCCTGCAATGCAACTGCATCAAAGAGGCTACCACTCATGACAAATGATTTTGGTGTTCACGATATTAGCAGTAATGATATTTAAAACATTTTTTTGAGCATACTCATCATATGCCTACATTGCGAAAAGAACAAACATAAAACAAAAAACTTAAAAATAACTTGTTCTTTGAACATAAAGTTTTAGCCCACCAATTAATGACAGGTTTTTTGTAATTCAGCTTCATAAGTTGTCTGACAAAAATTGAAAACCTTTTATTAATGTTTGAAAAATGATGTTTCTTCCAAGAAATATATGGAATCATAACCACATTTTATGTAAAAATAAGATGGAATATTTGAAAATAAAGTAGGTAGAGAAAAGATAATTTTACATTGTTAGTTAAAGAAAAGTCTTTTAGCCATTTTCTGTTGTTCATTTATATACTTTAACCATGTACTTATCACTTCACAGTACAATTACAATGGAAGAACCATTTAAATAAAACAAAATAAATAAATTATTCATCATATCTAATTATAGGTTTCAAATGCTTAAAGTATAATTTATTATAACAATATTTCTCAAATACATCCTATTGATGAAAATTATCAAGTTAATGGATTTGATTTATAGAACATTTTAAAAGATAAATAACAAAAAGCTAAGGTTTTAATTTTGTATTAGAAACCTGAGGGGGTTTTTTTGTACCAAGTAAAAGTCTACTGATGTTTCTGTGTCTTCTATGAGAATAGAAAATTATGAAAGGGGTAGTGTGTGAAATACTAATATAGACCATAATATGATACACTAACTATTAGAAAATTAATGCAGGCAGCAAAATAATCATTAATTTATATTTATTGCTTTTAGATATTTTTCACTTCCTAGTAAGGATTTCTCCTTTTTTCTTCCTAATTGATTAGGAGAAAAATCAATATTAGTAGCATCTCTTACCACAACTAATAAATTCTCTGAAATATAGAAGATCTACTGAGTTATTCCAGTAGAAAAATAGATAACAATTACATAGAGATGTATATCACTATGAGCATGACACAAATGTTTTAAAATATGATTCAGGAAAATACATTTCTGTTTCAGTAGGTTATTAAGTGTGAGAAGGGAAAGGGGGTGCCTTCGTAAGAATAAAGTCTATGCATACATTAAATGAGTTCTTACACTGGACATAAGCCTTTGAGAAGTAATATTTGAATCCAAAGGGATATGTTACAATAATAGGTTTCCTGGACCTAAGCATCAATGAAAAGTGAAATAGTTTTAAATGCCAAATTAAGTTTTTTTAACTTTATTTTATTTTATTTTATTTTATTTATATGAGCACACGATAGCTGTCTTCAGACACTCTGGAGGAGGGCATCAGATCCCATCGGATGGTTGTGAGCCACCATGTGGTTGGTGGGAATTGAACTCAGAACCTCTGGAAGAACAGTCAGTGCTCTTAACCACTAAGCCATCTCTCGAGCCCCAAATTATTTTTTTATAATATTGACTATAATCATTAAGCCTGTTTTACATCTTACTTTATATCACCAGTTTTCGCTCTTGTTAAAGGTCATGGTTAAAGTTCAAATTGCCTGTTGAGAGATATTTTTATTTTACTCTTTTTTTCAGAGTTTCTTCTCTGAGTATTTGTACCTCCATTTTCTGGATTTTGTTTCTATCTTATGAACCATTTCTGAAATTCGGAACTGTGCTTAAAATTATTTTTGACTGACTGACTCTCATTTGTACTGAATTATTGATACAGGATTTCTCTCTTTTCAATAAGTAGAAAATTTTATTCTCATAGATTACAGTATGCAGTGAAAGACTCTAGACAAGATATTTTTCTTGGACTCCCACTATATTATTTCTGGTTGCAGATATCTTGTAAAATTGGGTAAATTAAAGAAAGAATTCTCCCTAACTCAAACTATAAGATACTATATTAAGACACCTAATTCTATGCTAATATTGTGTCTTCATGAACAAACAAGTATTTTGTGTTCTTGGTGATTTTATCTTACATGCCATTTTCCCACTTCCTTTTAGCAGCATATGTCAGAAAGTGGTGTGACCATGCAGATTTATTCTCAGAGAGTTAATCAGAGCTTGTAGTGTTGGACTTCAGGATGACCCATTTCCTAGTTTCTGATATATGTATATAAAGTGTGTTTCATTGATAATGACTTATTCCTGCACAGTTGTAAGCACACTACAAATATTGTTTCTTTTGTAGTGTCTTCTCACACCATTCTCTTAATACAGGTTATCACACACCAAAGTTATAGCTTACAATATTGATTTATTTATCGTCACAACAGTAGCAGGATTTTCATGTATATAAAAAAGTCTTTCTTGTTTGAATATTGGTTATATATTTTTCCATATTAAAGTTACTGACTTAATTCCATTACACTTGAATTTTAATTTTGTTTTGATTATATCCTATTTTAAGAAGGATAAATTTTAGGTTTCGGTCTCTATTTTCTTCTCATGTTGTATATCATACATATATATATATATATAGACATTTATACATATAAACGTAAGTACATTTATATGTGTAATTTATATTCATATTATATATCTAAAAATATGTAGTTAGAAACAAAGAAATAATCCATGTCATACATGATGAAGACATGAAACATACAATATATTAATATTAATTAAACTCATCCATTCTGCAATCCTTTGTCAAGCAATTTTTTCATAAGTCTTCCATGCATTGAAGTGTAGCTTCTTTAAATCATTAACTACATTCTACCAGTCACTGAATAGAACACAAGCTAAAGCCTTACTATCTCAACTAACATAATTATATCTAATGACATTCTCCTTTTGTTTTTCCTAAATGGTAGTAGGAGGCATTTTTTTTTCTGGTAAAAGTATAAAAGCATTACAAAGTAAAATTAATAGTAGTATTACATGGATTATCAAGTAAAAATGTCAAGAATAAATGTCTTCATGATAAATAAGAACAGAAAATGCTCTTAATTTAGTTTAATTTCAATTTGATAGACATAGCAGCTAAAGTTTGCGACTGGTCCATATTCTGGGAATCTGATTCTTCCAAATAAAGTCATTCTATTTAAGTAACTTAGCATATCTTTGTATGTATTCTGTATACTTCTGAGCCTGCTGCTCATAGAATTTGGGGTTTGAGAGGGTCAAATTCTTTTCTACCCTTTAAGACTGTACTATGAATACACTAGTGAAATATGTTGATATACGTGTTAGAGTGATGTTCAGATAATCAAAACAAAGGCAATCCCACCAAGCTCTCTCATAGTACGTTCTTTACTTTCAGAATTGTGTTGTATTTTCTTGGTAAAGATGATTTTAGGCATGTCAAAATTTATACTTCCTTAAGAGGATTTGTGCATCGTAGGATAACAAGATTGTATTGATCAACAATGTCTATCACAATGCTGTGAAGTTTTATCATTACTGTTCTGTAGCACAGATTGAGGTCAGGGATAGTGATTCATACAGAAGTTCTTTCATTGTTCAGAATTGTTTTGGCTATTCTGTTTGTGTTTTGTTTCCATATGAGGTTCAGAATTGCACTTTTCACACCTGTGAAGATGTAATTTTCATGGGAATTGCATGGAATCTGTAGATCAATGAAATAGGAACAAAGACCCAAAAGCATGCAGTGGGGGAAAAAGAATCTTCAGCAAATGGTGCTGGTTCAACTGGCAGTCTGCATGTGGAAAAATCCAAATTGGTCCATATTTATCACCCCAGAAAAATGCTCAAATCCAAGTGGATCAAGGAACCATCCTCCATTGCTAGTGGGATTGCAAGTTTGTACAAGCACTGTGAAAATTTCTTTGGTGTTTCCTCAGAACATTGGAAATAGCTCTACCTGAAGACTCTTGGGCATATACTCAAAAAATACCCTAACTTACCACATGTACTCCACTATGTTATTAGCCTATTTGTGATAGCAAAGCTGGAAACAATCAAGGTTTCCCACAACAGAATAGATACACAAAATGGAATACTATTCAGTTATTAAGAATAAAGACATCATGAGTTTTGCAGGAAAGTAGATGAAACTAGAAAATGTCATGCTGAGTGAGGTATTTCAGCCCTAAAAGGACATGCATGTTTTGTACTCACTAATAAGTGGATATCAGAAAAAAGAATAAAATTACTGAATACACAGGATACATAGAGTCCACAGAACTCAAGATGGTTAACAAACTGAAAGGACCCAAGTGAGGATGCTTCAGTCCCACTTGGGAGGGAGAAGGATGCAGAAGACAAAGTGGGAGAGGGACCTGAATGGGAGAGGGGATGGGAAAAAGCAGTACATGATCATGTATTGGGGAGAAAAAAGGAGTGAAGTCGTGAGGGCCAGCAAAATGAATAGAAATATGCAACCTCAGGAGGTGGGAGGTAGGGGAACCCTCCAGAATGTACCAAAGACATGGAAGGTGAGAGAATCTCAGGACTCAAAGAGAGGGACTTTAGATGAAATGCCCTACATTGGGAAGAGGGAACTTTTAGAGCCCACCTCCAGCAGAAAAACATGGCATCAAATGGAGGGATAAGGTTGTCATCCCTCAGTCAAAAACTCTGACCCAGAATTGGCTCTGGCTAAAAGAACTGCAAGGGACAAAAATGGAGAAGAGACTAGGGAAAGCAGGTCCAATGATCAACCCAAATTGAGACCCGCCACAAGTGGATGCTGCAAGGCCTGACACTATTACTGATGCTATGGTGTGCTTACAGACAGGACCCTTGCATGGCTTCCCTCTGAGAAGCCAAACAAGCACCTGACTGAGACAAAGTAATATACTTACACTTGACCAGTGGACTGAAGTTGGAGAACCCTGTGGTTGAATTAGGGAAAGGCTAAAAGAAGTTGAGAAGTGTTACCCATAGGAACACTTGCAGTCTCAACTAACCTAATGTCTCTCAGACACTGAGCCACCAACCAGGAAGCATACACTAGCTGTTCCAAAGGCCCCTGACATGTACAGCAGAGGACTATCTGGTCTGGCCAGGCAGATGAGATGAGAGAAAATGCACCAAAACCTTGAAAGACTTGAGGTCCCAGGAAGTGGAGAGGTCTGACAGGGTGTATGGGATGTAGGGGGTGGGGGGTGGGGAGGGGACATCCTTTGGAGATGAGGGAGGAGAAATGGAATAAGGAACTGTCAGAGGGCAGAATGGGAGGCGGTTAATGACTGGACTGTAAAAAAAGATTAAAGACAATGTAAAAAGAAGAAAATAAAGCAAATAATCTCTCTTCTCTCTTCTCTCTCTTCTCTCTCTCGCCTCTCTCTCTCTCTCTCTCTCTCTCTCTCTCTCTCTCTCTCTCTCTCAATCTCTCTCTCTCTCTCTCTTTCTCTCTCTCTGTTTTATGGCTTGGAAATTGCTTCAGCATATTAGCTGAGAAATAAAGCTCAGTATTAAAAGAGACAGATGCCTAAGTGTAGCCAGGAGAGAGAGCCTAAGAGTATAGAAAGTCCTTAAATTCTCAAAACTTGCCTATTCTTCCCTTTCTTCTTTCTTTCAGTGAATAAAATACCTATTTAAAAAGCAGTCACAGAGACAAGATAGAAGGCATCAAGGTTTGAAATATGAACTCATCTTTCACTGCTTGTATAGGAAATGCTTATTATTGTTCAGAAATATAATCTTTAACTATGTTTATTTTGAAAAGATTCCATAATTTTGACAGATATTAATTATTTCTTTATCTCATCTATATATGTGTAATATTTCCATACTTACTGATTTTCATAAGAGCTTCGAGAAATCCAAACATTAGAGAACTTACTTTCTTATTAATTTATTTTTCTCTTTTTTGACCGCGGTTTTTCATTTTTGCCTGTCATAAAGTCTATATAACTTATGTTACAGCATATACCAACATTTCCTTTATCCCCTTTGTAGCCCAGGCTGGCCTCCAACTCAAATTCCTCCTTTCTGAATGTCTATAGTACTGGGATTATAAACATGTTTCTATTATCCTGTCTCTCCAACCCCTAGCACTAGTGGTTGAATTTAGGGAATACTGTGAAGTAAGTACTGTACTATTGCGTTGTAGTGTTCATAGGTTGGTGTGTGGGTCTTCCCTCTGTCTTTCCACATGGCTAGGGCCTCTCGTGGGGACAGAGGCAAGGGAATTTGACTGTGCTCACTTCAGGCTTGCCTGGGTAATCGCTGGTTTGGTTTGTTTGCTTGGTTTGGTAGTCTCAGTGGCTAGGAATGCAAAGTTTTTCTGTGGGAAATTAGATAATGGTATTGTGGATGAAGACCTGCTCCACTGTTCCCCACAGCAGATTTCAAAGAAGAGAAGTAGTCCATGGTCTTAAAATATTTATTGTTATGGCAGAAAATAGATGAAAACTATACTCCAGTATTTTCAGGGTGAGCCTAAAGTTAAATAGCTTTTGCAAGGAGGAGAGTCTGTGGAGGAATGTTTAATTGGCTATGCCCATCTGGACTTTAGGTGTCTCATTAATATGGAGATCTGACTTGAGGCTCTGTGGCCTGTAGTCACTTCCTCTACCTGTGAAAGGGCATTGTCCTACATGACTGAAAGGCACAGATCGATTCAGGTCTGTAGCTTCATGTCAGGAGCTTGGAGTCTGAGAGCATGGTGAAATGTATATAGTCTCTTAGGATAACATGGGGTCTCCTGCCATTTCTAGCTAGTGCTCAACCAGAAACCATGCTGTCATTTCATGGTCTTACACTCTCTACCATTGATATGGGAAAAGAGAAACACATTTATTGCCAATTGAAATACAAACTGGTGCAGCCACTATAGAAAACAGTATCAAACAGTGATTCTGAACCTGCTTAATTCTGCAATATTTTACTAAAGTTTCTCATGTCCTGATGATCCCTAACTATAAAAAATTGTTGTTGCCATTTCATAACTAATTTTTAATTTTAATTGAAATATATGATAGTAGGATGTCTGATATATAATGTAAGGGTCACAATCCACAGATTAAGAAACACTGGTATAGAGAGAGGTTCCTTATTAATCTGGAACTTGACCTATTATAAGACCCAGCTATTCCACTATTAGGCATATTCCAGAAGAACCTATGTGGAGTAAAGAGACAGTTTATCAGCCTTGGCCATCAGAGCTCTATTCACAAGAGTCAGGAAACAGAAGCAGCATAGATGTAATAAAAGAATGAATAGTGGGAATATCTTATATTTGCATAATAGAATATAATTAGCCTAAGAAAAAGAACAAAGTTATAAAATTCACACACAAGTAAATGGATGAAGCCTGCAAACAAAAGTTCTGAATGAATTGACTACATCTAGAAAGTAACTCCTTAATCATAACACCTGGAAGGAAAGCTTTCATTTCTTCTGTTAACCTACAGAGACAAAACAATGACATTTCATTATTTTATTAAGAGCATTCATTTTCTATGATGTTGATGACTAAATATTGCACGTTTCACTAAATGACCCCTTTCTTTACTACTGTTGGATACGTAACATTCCAAAATTTCCTGAATCACTATTTCAATTTGTATGCTTTTTAATTAATTAATTCTTTTTGTAAGACACGTTTTAATGCTTTGCTATACTTCCAGACTATTTCAGCTAAACTTGACTATATTACCTTACCTGATAATAAGAAAATTAAATAGGTTATAGCTTATGTTTCATGGCATAACTGTATCATGCTTTTTATGTATATTTATTTTATGACTTTAATTAAATACCCTAGAAAGCTGAGTTGAACACTGTGTAAGAGGAATGATGGAGAGGAATTCTGGGAAATACTGTCTTCCAGGAATGGCATGGCAGTTCCAGTCATAAACTCACAGAAGTACAACTGCCTATGCTACCTGCTGAAGATGGAAACAGTCAATATTCTAGCATGAATGCAGGATGGCTAATGAGACATGAGGTATTCTGAGTAAGGGAGTCTTATGGTTTCATGAATTCATATGCTTGGTCCGCAGGTGGCAGAAGTGTTTTGAAGGATTTAGAGATAAAGTCTTACTAGAAATGATATATCTTTGACCTAGGAGCTGTGTCACTGGGAGTGGTCTTTGAAGTTTCAAAAATGTATACTATTTCTGGATAGCTCCTTCAGCCTCATGGTTGTTTCTCAAACCCCATGTGAGCTCTCAGCTACTTCCAAGTGTGATTCTGGACTTGCTGCCAACATCTTCCCCTCTAGAAAGGCCATGAGTTCCAACTCTGTGTAATTCTAGACACCAAATAAATTATTTCTTCTATAAATTGGCTTTATCATGGTATCTTACATAGCTATGCCCCTCCTGCCCCATGGTGCTTGATTGGAAGTTGGTGATTGATTGAGGGGTAATAATCATTTCTTCAATGATGAGGTCACTGCTAATTTGTCTGTGGACAGATAAATAAGCTTCCCACCTGGGCTTATGCAAACAATCCTAATTAAACCACAGACAAAATAAAGCAAAATCACCAACCAAACACTTATACTATGATACCTGTTTAAAAAATTGTAACAATAAAATGATTTTTAATGTTATTCTACTATATGAACAGATCAGTGCCTTAGTCAAGCATCATTAGAAAACCTTCCTCTGGTAGTAGATAGTTATGAATGCAGAGATCCACAGTCATACAAGTTGAATGTCTCCATCAAATTCCTCCCATCAGAGACCAGAGAATCCAGTGGAAAAAATGTATAAGCTGGAGAGGTTGAAGAAATACCAGAAGACTTGGGTCTCTAAATCAACTAAAGAAAGTTCATGTGAACTCATAGAAACTAAAGCAAAAATGTAAAAGACCAGCATTAGTTTGTCCCAGTTCCTCTGTATATAAAGTACAATTTTTACTGTAGTATTTTTATGGAACTCGGGAGTATGTGAACCAGTAAGACCATAAATTTTGTGCTTCTGTGGTTTCTTCTCCTTCTTTTGGTTCCTCATTTCCAACTTCAATGTGATAGTTTCATTATATTAGCAAAATTACAGTTATAATGTAGCAAGAAAAATAATTTTATGGTTTGGGTTTACCACAGCATGAGAAAGCATATTGAAGGGTCCCAGTATTAGAAAAGTTGAGAAGCACTGATTTAGAGGGTCTTGTTGTCCTCTGTACTGTGGCCCTTACATTCTTTCTGCATCCTCTTCTGCAGGGATTTCTGAGCTCTGAAATGGAGACTTAAAGTATACTCAATAAAATGAAACCCATAACTGATATGGTGAAGTGAGCTAACAACCTGGGATTTGATTACTGTGGACCTAGGGTAAAAAGAAAATGAAGGAGAAGACGAGGAAGAAGAGGAGGAGGAAAATAAAAATATAATATATGCATAAGTATAAAGAGAATCCTAATGCTAATCTCATATATTCATAGATCATGAAGTCATTAACAGAGAAGCTTTCCTTAAATAGATGGGAAGAAATATAGAGAACCAGTCAGATAGGATGAAGACAGGCTAGAGACATTGGGAACTCAGCACATCAATGTAGCCATTTGTAAACAGCATGTTAGATTGTATATGGGATTATCCATCCCCACCACATATTTTTGTATTAATATACAATTGCCTACAGTCTTTGATGTTGACTAGAAATTTTCATAATCTATTTAAAAGCTACCTAAGACTTAGCAGAATTAATGATAAAGTAATTAATTAATTAATGTTTACCAACATATTTGTAAGAGAATTGTAGAGGAGTCGCACTGAAGCTCTATTTCCTAGGTGAATTGTTACAACATTCAATTGATTTGATTCTCTTCAACAAATATATCTCCATGTATAGAAAATAATGTATTTAAATCAAGATTTTAAGACATGTGATTAGTTACTATGAGAAAAATTGTAAATTCTGCATGAGTACATACTACTTTGGTAATTTGTTGAAAAATGGAAATGCTAATTTTAACATCAACATCCTATCCTGATTTGAAGCCTTTTTTTTTTTTTGCTAATTATCAGTTGTATTTTTGACAGTATCTGGTACTATTATATGTATATAGTACATCTGAATGTCACCATTGCTGTTGAATTATTCCAAAAAGTCTGAAGATTTTGACTGATTTAGGGTAATATGAAGAAAAAAATGAGTTGGTCAATTAAACATACTCCATAGAAAATACCAATTAAATATGATGGTAAGTATTTTCCTACTATGTTCTTTTTTTCTTGTGTTTTTTGTTCATCCTTTAGCTTTTCATTTTTAAAGATCTTTACTTATCATGGTACTTTCCTCTCAACAACTAAGTGTATAACCATTCATCTTGTCAAAAGGGACTGGGCTTATGATACCACTTAGTGTGCAAGTTTTTAGAAATTCATCTGTACTTAACATTTTGAAGTCATAATTTTTTATCCATTTTGAAATATGCAATGGATTTAGCTAGCTTTGGGCTGATGGACAAAGAAAGTTATATTTTCCACTTACTGTACCATCCATCAAAATCACAGTGCCTCAAAGCAATTTCATCCTCTCATCCTATCCCAGGGGTCCCAATACATATTTTCATTTTGCCAGCTAAAATGAGACTACGACTCTCCTGATGCTTGGTCTTGATCCACTGCTGGCTCTCACTGACTGAGTGAGAAATTATTGTACCATCACTAAGCATCAAATGTTGAAGAGCAGCCTATACTATGATTGACTTTGTAATTTTTTTGTTTCTAATACAAAGCAAACCTGTTGAAAGACAATAGAAATTGCCTAAGCTAAATAATAAAAACTCTGTCACTGGAACATTCAAATGAAATATAATTTTCAAACCCACATACTCACAGAGAAACATAAACACACTTCAGAGAAACCTCTCTGTATTTTATGCTTCTCCTGGGGCCATGTTTTTAGTTATGACCAGTGAAACATACTATTATCTACCGCCAAGTATCTCCACTTGCTTTTTAAAGTGATTTGTATAACAAAAAGAAAAAAATGCAATTTCAGTCCACTTGACACTTTTAATGTATTTTTTATTCAAATTAGTATATCATGTGTGTGCACCAGAATTCTGTTCAGGAGAAAATTTAAATAGATATTGCTGATCATCAGACAACAAAATTATGCCTAAGTTTATTATTTTCTTTCTTATTTTTTCTTTAATTGACAGTTATTATTATTTACTAAAATTAGGAATAAATATGCCTAACAATTAATTGACAAAGTAAACTACGTTCAGTGTTTTATTTGCAAATTATTTTATGAAACAAAGATATTCAAGAAACTGCTTTGTGTTCTTTAATATGGTAAATATTAGGAATGCCAAGATAAACAAAAGTCATATTTGCCTGAAGAAAATATAAACTGAATTGCCCTATAAAAAACAATAAAAGCACTGATGTAAGAAAAATAGATTCTCATGAGTTATGTGTTTCAGTTTTTTCACTTCAAATAATTGATAACAAACTTAAGATGCCTAGATTTAATGTTTTCTTTGAGTATACTTATAACTTACTTATTATTTTACAAAGCATATGCCAGTTTTAATTATATGAAAACAAACAGCAAGTGCTGCACAATGTAATGATACATAAAATAAGTCACTGTCATAATAATTCAAAAAAGGCACCATGAGTATGGTTTGTTTGGTCCAAGACATCTGAGACCTTAACTTAGAATATATAAAGTCTCATGATAAGAAAGAATAGACTCAAAGAAATGGCTCCATTTTGATTTCTTCTAACCATAAACCAGGTTGTTATACTCAGATGGCCTGTATATGTGTTCCACTTGCACATGAAAATATGGACTTGGAATAGGGACATGGTCTTCCTTGTCACCTGTTTTAGGGAAGGACCTATGAAGTACATTCTCAAAGATAATACTTCCATGATTCTGAAAGTTCGAGAACATAAATTTCATATGGTAGGCACATAGACTCCCTGAGAAAACATTGTATTCATGAGTATAATAACCTATAGCATTTCTGGACTAAAGTAACTTATTCAGGGTTATTTACAAGTGAAAGACATACGTGTCTCAACTCAGGTGTCTGAGAATTAAGATCTGATGTCTGGCACCCTGGGTATTCATGATAACTTGCTTTTTTTTTTTCACAAGATGAAACATGATGACAGCTCTGTGAATTGCAATTCATAAACATGTCAACAAGTCGGTGTTAATTTCATGTGAGCTTTACCCAAGTTAGTTCTCAGAAATAAAATTATTATAGAAAATGACTCTGTAATACTGTTCTTTAGACAAGTCTTTAGCTCATTTTCTTAATTAATGATTGATAATGCGTAGGCTCAACACATTGAGGTGGTCTCAACCCTGGGCTGCTGACCCTAGATAGTATGAGAATGTAGATTGCACAGGTCAGGAGGAAATAGCAAGTTAGCAGCACCCTTTAATGGCTTCTGATTCAGTTACTGCCTCATTTCAAGTTTCTGCCTTGACTTGCTTTGAGAATTAACTGAGATTTGAAAGTTTAAGGGGAAAAATTTCCTTCTTAACTGTTTTTTTGGTCAGGGTCTTTATATTAGAAATAGAGGGACTAAGACAGAAATTGGTGACAGATCATGATGTGTTTATGATACAGCCATAAACATATGATTTTTGGAAACTGTGTTAGAATTTGACATTGGACTTGAAAAACTATTTAGTATCAATTAGCCCTGATCAGTGGGAAGTGAACAATAAATAATGTTGGACTTTTTTTTTTTCGTCAAACAAAGAAGACAGCGCAGAAAATGGAGCCCTGAATTTTGAAGTTTAAAATTGAAGTAAATACACTATCAGAGACATTTATATAATACTTTGAATTAAGAATATGAGGTTTTGATCATCTAAAGGTGAAGAGTTGACTGTGGTTAACAAGGTGCCAGAACCATTAAAATGAAGCATTTGCTTTGCTGTGACAATGGATTTGGTCCAATGGGGCTAAAGAGTAGATTATGATCAAGATAACAGTAACAATGAGTTAAAGTTTTCCTGGAAATGTCTCCTCAGGGTCAGCATGCGGAAGCATGGATTACTGTGATCTAAGGGAATTGTACCTTTTATTGACCATTGAATTTATTTAAATTTGAGGGATTCCCACATGGCACTGGTACTAAAGGCATTAAGGTATTATGGAGAAAAGCTGATGAGTGGTATCTTGAGTTACCAGAAGGTCATGGTAAAGATGCAGCCTCTGATACAGTAAAAATCCTAGGTTTGTAGGGTTTATAAAGAGAAATTTAAGCTTAACATTATGTGTCAGGGTCAGAATTCTTGTATGCAGGGAGGAAAAGGTGATTGGAGAAGGTGCCATCCTATTATAGTGCAGATCCAAGCATTTGGGCGATGCAAGTACCATAGGTTAACCAATAAGCATCACCTGGTCAGCACATTTTAAAAATAGTTTTCAATAACTAAGCCTGTCCACTCTCCAGGGAGAAGTGGGTCTCTTTTTTTCCCTCTTTGTCATTATGTAGTGAAATTTAAGTTGTTACACCAGCACTGTCAAGGACCTATTTTGAATCACTGTAACTGGATATGCAGTGTGGTTTTGAAGGGGAATGCATGAAACAGCTCATTCTTACAACAAAGTGAGACATAGGGAATGGAAAGTCAAACATGTTAATAATGTTAGTGTGATAAAGTCTGAGCATAAGAAAATTCATAGGGACTCTCCATGAAGATGCTTACTGAACTTTCTGCACTATAAAGTTTCCTTGATCAGCCACAGAAACGTTGAGATAATAGACTTCTTCAGTACAGAAATGCAGAAAAGTTTAAAAAAAAATGTGATTAGCAGATGAAACTCCTGTGCTCACAAAAAAGAAAAGGACAAAGAAAGAAGGAAAGAAGGAAGGAAGGAAGGAAGGAAGGAAGGAAGGAAGGAAGGAAGGAAGGAAGGAAGGAAGTGAGGAAAGAAGGAAGGAGAGAAGAAAGAGAAAACTATCACCAATAGGGCTTGGCTATTCTTCACAATGAAGGAATGATTAATATCCACAGATGGTATCTAGTAGATCTTTATCATTAGAAAAAAGAATAAATAAAATTACACTATTACAAATTCTGTGATATGTATTGAGTAAACAATGTTATCTGATGTATCATAAATATTTTTATTGGGTAATTTTTTTATTTACATTTCAAATGTTATCCCCTTTCCCGATTTCCCCTCTGGAAACTCCCTATCCCATTCTTCCTCCCCTTGCTTTCATGAGGATGCTCACCCACCCGCCCACCCACTCCTACCTCCCTACTCTGGCATTCCCCTACACTAGGGCGTCAAGCCTTCCAAGAATCATAAATATTTTTAAGACTACATGTTACTATTCATTTAATATTTGTTACATCTACATATTAAGACTTTTATTCTGATTACTAGCATATTCAAAAATTGAGAAATTAATTTGATTAAATTCTCAGCCAAATGTTTTGAGAAATAAATTCCAAAACTAGTACAGAGGAGGAGGATGCAACAAGGAATGGCAACATTTTATTTTCTTTTTTACACACGCAGCTTTAGTTGTCTATAGACAGATAATAAATATAATGCAATGACACCTAAAACTCTGAGGGATGGAAAGGAGAAAGCTCCACACCAAACATGAAACTACATCAGGATTTCAGTGTCTAGACACACACTGTGGCAGACAATGTTGGTGTTTGAGCAGGTTAAGTCATGCGATAAACACTCTATTGCCTAAACCATGCACAAATCATATCCATATTTTGGTCATCTCTCCCCAGTAAACATAGCATTTGTTAGGCAAAATACAGTTAAGAAATACTAGATAGGAAATACAGAAAAGTCATATATATATATATACATATATATATATATATATGTATATATATATGTGTGTGTGTGTGTGTGTGTGTGTATACATATATATGCTGGGTGAGATGCAAAATGATTTAAAAATGTAAAAAACACTGTAGATTATCATGTTTCTATAGTCCCATTTCTGATTATATATCCAAGCTGGTGAAGAGATAACTGCGTTCCATATAGGAGCAGTATTTGCAATACCTAATAAATAGAAACACATTGTTTTTCAACTGATAAAAGAGTGAGAATCTCTTGCATGAGTACACTGTGGAATATTCTTCAGCCATAGAAGTGTGAAATCCTTCTTGGGGAGTTGAGATAAGTCTGTGCACAGATATAAGCTACTTACAGAAGAATCCATTATGTGTTACACTGTGGATTATTAGAAGAATGGTCTTGTACCTCTTCAGAATAGAATAGTGATTGCCACAGCCTGAGAAAAAGAAAGGATAAGCATAGTAAATCCCTGAGAAGTAAGATAAATTTAGAAATTAACAAGTTGGTCATAGCCTTATTGCATAGAAGGGTCACTACCAATAAAAAAAAATCACACACTGTGTTTTCCACACGGGTATAGGGGTGGGGTGAGAGGTAGAGGGACCCTCTCGAAAGTACCAGAGACTTGACAGGTGAGAGACATTCAAGACTCAAAGGGAGGGGACTTAGATGAAATGTCCTATAGTGGAGAGAGGGAACTTGTAGAGTCCACCTCAAGTAGAAAGACAGGGCATCAAGTGGAGGGATGAGGTTGCCATTCCACAGTCAAAAACTCTGACCCAAAATTGTTCCTGTCTGAAAGAACTGCAGGGACAAAAATGGAGAAAAGCCTGAGGAAACAGAGGTCCAGTGACTGGCTCAAATTGGGATCCATTTCAAGGGGAGGCTACAAGGTCTGACACTATTACTGATGATATGGTGTGCTTACATATAGGAGCCTAGCATGGATGTCCTCTGAAAGGCCCAACAAGTAGCTGACTGAGACAGAGGCAGATACAGGCAACTAACAGACTGAAGTTGGAGACAGTCTCAACTAACAGGGACCCCAATATCTCTAAGACACTTAGCCACCAACCAGGCAGCATACACTATCTGGTCTGAGACCCGTGACACATTTACAGCAGAGGACTGCCTGGTCTGGCATCAGTCAGAGAAGATTCAAATCTGTTGATGCCTCCATAAACTCCAAGATATCCAAAGATTGTTTCTATCTTCCATATATATCTGCAGGTATGCAAGCAAAAGTGCAAACATATGTATGCACGCACACACACACACACACACACTGCTTAGCCTATTTTAGTTATTTGTGTGAATATGGTTTCAATACTAATCATTCTGTGTTGGACAATCAATAATGGGGCTCATTCCTCACAAATTAATGAATATGTTAGTATCGAAGATGGAAACTTAGTGTCGTCACACCCTTCAACAAATAACCCTGACAACTTATGACTGTTGCATGAAGAAGCAAAATCACAGTTAAAAAAACAAAACAAAATCGAATTTAGTTGAAAAACAAAGATGCTTGTAGTATAATGAAACTTTTACTATGTTAGATATTGACGGTATAATTTTGCCTCTCTGTTCATATGAAAATTAATATCTTTAATTTATGTATTTGATAGAGTCATGGATAACATTTCTAAGAAATAGATCAGGACAAAATTTCTAGAGCAATTTTGAAAGTGTCAGTCACTGCCAGAAGAAAGTATAAGTTTATGAATTAGAATAGTAGTGTGGCCCAATGCTTTTCACAGATTCTGAGTACATGGTCACAATTTATGGGAAAAAATCCTGTGAGAAATAATACAGAAGAGAACTTACTGTTTTTATAAGAAATGCTTAATGTAAGGTAATTTTGTAGAGATAATCTTGAGGTTCACTGTAGCACCTCATAAAATTTTAGGAGGAGCCCATCTTAAGAAACTAAACTCTAAAGTGAGTCAGGTCAACAGTATATAAGTTAAGTAGCATTAAATTACACCCTTGTGCAGTCACCAAATTGAACACAAACCATCAGGACACAGAGGGAACATTAAGACAATTGAAATTTGACTATACTATCCTACACATATGTCATGTTGACTGCCAACAACTTTTCTTTTCTTAAAAGCAGATAATCGAAGGTCACAGAAGTCTAACTGGGTGAGTAGCTAGACTTAAAGATTTATTCTTTGTGTTAAACATATGGTTGTTTAGGGAGTTGGAGGCAACTAGCTTATTTTTTGAAATAATGAATTGTAAATCACCTAATTTAAACCTGTGTAATCACTGTAGATATTAAAAGAACATACAGGAACATGTATTTATATATGGTAGAAAAATGATGAGTAGACTAGCTATCTTAATTCTCTATCTCCAAGCTCAAACTAGGACATTATAAACAAAACGGAGAAAGCTTGCTCTATTTAGCAACTTTATTTTATTTTCAGAATTGACAAAAAGAAGAAAAATTGACGCACCTCCACAAATGCCTATGACATCTATTTTTGTATAATGTGAACAATTAAAAATGTTATGGCAGGGAGGCATCTGGATTCATCCGTCATTTTGTAAATATGATGCAAAATGTTTTAAGAAAAAGATGAAGCTGAATTATTTATCTCTATTTTCCTCGCAGTTAAAAATACACAATAAAAAACCCAGCACTGTTGATTGTTGATGATTCTTCTCATTTAGCATAAAAGGAAATTGATTTTCTTTTCCTTCAGGGGCAAAAATAACAGTGCTGTTTGCATTTTCCAATTGTTTTTATCAAACACATTTTAGTATGTACCATATTTGCATCTTAGGCAAGGGCTTTTTCTTTTAAGTCAGAAATAATTTTTATTTTCAGCTCCGTGTGTTCCCTTAAGGGTGTGTATTAACTGCCACATGTGGTGTAAATGCATAATTAGCCTTTTTCTCACTCTTTCTGTGTTCTACATCCAGGTCGGTGGTCTTTAAACACTCAAGTAGTTTCTCCAAGGGCATTGAACGCTTACCAGTTTGGCTCAGCAACTGGGGTGAATGATCGATTTTATTCGCTTGAGTCTGGCTTCACATGAAAAGGTTGCAGAATGTTCTGAAAATTTCAGTTCTTTAAGATGTCTCTATACAACAAATGCCAAAGTTTGATGAACAATAAACATCCTGGAAAGTAGGATGATGTGAAAACAATCATCCCATCACAAAGGAGAAATGGTGGGGAGAGGAAAAAAGGAATTTTTCTTAATTCTCTTAAGTAATACAAAATAGATGAAGATAAAAATGTGTGTTTTCTTTTATATTCAAATAAAGTCGGGATACTTTTAATCATTAAGTGGTGCTCATTGGTTTTTACTATTATGAGTTATAGTTATGATAAAACTATTGAATTATTCTAATAGGCTTCACTATTGAATGACCATAAGAAAAAAATACAGGAGAGGTTTATTTACTATCTGGAGAACTTTGTAGTATATGATAAGGGCCTTGAATACAATTATTTACACAGTAATTTATGAACTAGAATTAAAACCTTGATGATTAAATGCTCCCTCCTTGTTTACAGTTGCTCAATTCTCAGTCCACTGTGCCAGTAATTCCATGAAATCTATTGATACAGAAACTCAAAGCGCATAATCAGGACCTTTTCAATAGAGCATGCTACCATTTAAATAATTCTAACTTTAAAGAATACAAAAAATTGGAACACATGTTCATGTGCGCCATAGATTTCAATGGTGATTTACACATGTGTCTTTACATATGAAGATATTCCTGAGGTATTCCTATGTATGTGTAAGGAACATATAATAGAAAACTTCAATCCTAGTATCTTACAAAACTAAGTATTCTGCCAATTATTATGGAGACATTTAACCATAAATAGTTATAATGCTGATGTTTTCCCCCAAGTTGTTTTGTATGTTTAGAATGAAGGTCTTTTACTTCCAATAATGTCCTGGTAATAACTTTGTTTCCAAGTAGTTTTGTGATGTAACTAGTTATATACTTATGAATCTACAGTCATACCTGATTTTCTTTTTTATGTGTTAAAAATGAGTTGGAAATTTTAAAAAGTTAAGACTGAATACAAATTTCAAAACAATTGTTATGTAACTAACTAATCCCATATACATATTTTCTATCATCACTATTATGGGATTATGTCTATAACATAATTATTTTAAATTAGGTGCATAAAGCCTAGCCACATTAAATATGGCTTGTGTTCAACTACAAATAAACAATGATGTGACTTTTTATTCCTATTATGTCTCACTTTATTCATCTTAAAAGGAATTAGTGATAATTTCAAAAGAGAACTGGGCACTTTTCTGAGACTTTTTCTATACTACAAAGATCTTCTCACATATTAAGTACTTAGTCAATGTTTGTGTTTGTGGTAGCATTAATATGAAACAGATTATTTTGTACAGCATTAGAGTTACTTGAACTTTAAGACTGGAGGAATAATGTAGATACCAAAAGATTTTCACAAACTCTGATTGTCCAATGAAAAATATAAACTCTGTTTTCTTCCTGTGATAATGGGCACATCGGGATCAGACTCTGGCAGATAAAAATAACCGCACAGTTAAGATATTTATTTTAACTCTCTCTAGTTGGCTATCCTTTGAAACTTGTGCTCTATGTTAGAATTGATATTTTCATTATTTTATTCTGAGCTAATTTAAAAGGAACAAAAAAGGCACCATGTTTTATAATAACTTTTTCTTTTTACTTCACCATGGGGTGTTCATACTGTGTGTAGCCATTTTGAGATAATTTTATTGCAAAATATGTCTTATCAGTACACCAAATCATTTTTTTGATAATTATAAATACTTGAGGGACATTTCAATGTATATTTTGTATTGCCATTTATGTAAAGATAAATGTATATTAGGATATTATTAAAAGATTTAATCATTGAAATGCCTATGTATGTATGCATATGTGTATCTTTATATATGTCTATACATACATATATACACATATATATTCCATACACATACACATATATTCCATATATATACACACAAACACACACACATATGTATGTATATATACACACATATATATGCATATATGTATATATATATGCGTGTATACACACACACACACACACACACACACACACACATATATATATATATATATGTATATATATATATATATGGTTATATTTTTTATATTTATATTTGGATATTGGTTTTCAATTCGACTGAATGAAGAATTGACTAAAACATTTGGTAATATGCTTACTTTTGTATGTTTGGAAAAGTGTTTTCAGAGGTGACTGGCAGGTGATACATCAGCTACCAAGAGCAGAAGCATGAAAATAACTTTCCATAGTACCTCCAGCCAGCCATTCACATAGTTACCAAAAAAACTAGTCTTTTTAGGATTTACACTTGCCAGATAAGTTCTCTTCTTAGATCAGTAGCTGTAATTACACTGATATTGATTGGTTCTTTGATCATTGTTACATTTGCATAATAAAGTACTTCTCTATTTGCTGAGAGAATAGTCAGGAGATAGTACCATTAGAGAATTTTCTGCCAAACTTTAATTTACTGAGTCAAAAAATGGAGCCAACTGACTTCTCTAATTATTTTCTCTGTAGATTGCAGCAATCACTAGCAGATCAGATTAAATATCTTGATCAAGTTTCATTGATGTTGCCATGACCTCAAAAAGCAAGGGATAGAGAAAGCCTTTATCAGATCTAGGAGGGGCACAGGATGGTCTGAACCATTTCTATTCCCCACTCTTTCACTGCAGTGAAGCAGGTACAGACAGGTCTTATAGATATGTGTGTACACACTGCCTTGCACTCAAGGAAGGAAGCCAAAATACAGAAATTTAGGTCTATGTAATGACTATTTTTCAGGCCTGTTCTTTGCTCTGGGGACAGACATGAGTTTTAACCTTCTACTCAAGACAGCCTAGTCTTGTCCTTCAGTTAGACACACTAGCAATTTCTCCTGAGGCTTAATGACATAAAAATGCTCATAAAATGAGTGATTCCAGAAAAATAAACATTAGTCTTAATTATAATACAATGATATATGTTCTTACAGAATAATAAAGTGAAAAGAATATCTATCCTACAACATTCTGTTTGTTTTAAAATTTTCTTTGTTGGTATATTGATTTTTAGGGAAATTGAATCATGGTTCATAAAAAGTTATACATTTTTAGAATTATATACACACATATAAGCGTATTCTTATAAAATGACAAAACCTTACAATTATATAACTTAGAATGTTATGACCGCATTTTGGAAAGTCTAATAAAATATATAATACATGTAATTATTATTGACTGATGTTTTATATACATTTAAAACAATTATTATCAGATGAATATAATTTTTTTGTTTTCTGTGATAGAGATTTCACAAATATCAGAACTAAATTTAAACTGTATATTACATACATAACAAAAAAATTTGTAAAGAGCATTTGTTATTAAAGTCACTAAAAGATATAGTACATAAAGATTGATAAGTCTGTCTACACTTGGTTTGGAATGCTGGATAACTTTGTATCCCTTTTATGATCAGAAACACTAATGAGACTCAGGTGGGAAAAAAGTCTCAACAGTGGAGTCCCTGTGGGTTTTCATGTGGCTGGTCCCACACCAATAGAAAGTCTGAGGTTCTAGAGGCTGGAGGCTTTGGCAACGACAGCCCCCAATGATATGTGAAAGTCCTTAGTTCTAAAAGGGTTTATTTTCATGGCAGATGGTGGATGGATCTGGATGTACCCCCCCCCCAAAACGCAGGCAGACCTGAGTTAAACAGGGAGGGAGAAAAGGGGAGGTTCTGGGAAGAATGCTTAATTTGCTCTGCCTTCTGGCCTTCATTAGTATGCAAATCCCTAGGGCTTGAGGCCTGTAGTCACTCTACCTGTGCACTTTGGGAGGGGCTGTAATGGCCTATGTCACTGAACAATGAAGGTCTATGGAGACAAGACTGCATGTCAGGACTCTGGGTTCTGGGGACATGGCAGAACACCTGCAGTTTCTCCCTTGGAGTCTCGGGGTTCTAGGCCCATGCCCAGCCATGAACCCAGATACCCTTAAGCAGTCCCACAGACTCACAGGAAGTTTGTTTTCTGGCTTGCTTTACCAAAAGCTACTTACCAATTACATCCAGCATTTTAGTATTTTAATGTGTACAGAAGGTTGTATATCAAACATGTTTCGATTTAACTTAAGATAAAGCTGTTCATTTTGTAGGAAACAAAATGGCAATGCTTATGAGTATACCAGTTTTACAGAAAATAACAATTCCACAATAAAGCAAATTCCATGGAGATTATTTACTGATTGAGTGGAGAGTAGCTCTGCTTGCTTTCTTTGAGTTTCACACCTGCTTAGAGATTAAATTGAATTATTTTATGCTACATTAAAATGACATTTTCCAGAGGGATATTTTATGTTCTTGATATGCAGTTGTGAATGGTTCTGTGAACTCAGCCACATTCTGTTTTTTATGGTGAACAGTTCTATTAGTGACAATTCACCCATAATTTTATTTCAGAAAGAGGAAATTCCTGCCAGAAGTTATATTCATCTTCTTTGTCTCTGCACTAACATAATAAGAAATTTAACATTGTTAGTAGCTTCTACATAAAGGCAGATGGAACTTCAATTTAATGCTTCAAGTGAACCGAATCACCTGCAAATACTACTACTGATTAAAAACCCTTGCTTTTTTTTAAATGCACTTTCTTTTTAGACATTAGATGTTTTAAAATATAAACTGGTTGGCAACATACATTATGTTTATATAAAAGACATTTTTATGCAAATAATGTACATCAACCATAATACTTGAAAGACCATCTACCAAATCCATCTTTACTATCATACTGAATGCCTATATTCTAAATTCTAATTTCATGTATAGTGTCAATGCAAACCAGAATAGTCTAATGGCTTTTTTTTGCCATAAAATTTCAATTACAAAATTATGATTTGATATTTTAAATTAATGACTGAAGTTGTTTAAACAATGACAACTTATGCACAAACATGCATATATACATGCATATGCATGTTAGTTAATTAGTTAGTATTTTGAGAGGTTTGATTTGTTAGTTTTTATTCTGTAAAGAACAAATTTTGCTACCCATATATTCTTAGATGTGTTATCTAACATTGGAGTATGATATACTTACCAGAATTGCTTGAAGAAAATTATATTTTTGTCTTCCAAAAGCTAACAATTGCCAATAGCTCCCTATTGCCTAATAGAATTTTTGATTTGTTTAAAATCTACTTATTTTTAAGATTGTCTGGGTCCATTTTCTTTTTGATATTGAAACCTGGTATCTTACTCATGTTAGCCAAACCTTTACCATGAGTTATATATAGCCTTCTTCTTCATCATCAATTTTTCTTTTTTTCCCTCCCCTCTTCTCTTCACCCAAACTCTTCTTTCTCCTGCTCCTCTTTTTTGTACTGTCCTGTGAAAGAGAGTGTTCACTGGCATATCCAAGGTAGATCCAAGTTTGACTTTCAAACCATAAAGACCTTGAGTTTGACATTCTTTAATCTTCAATACCTAAGGTGGCTGAATCTAGAAGCCTAACATTACTAATAGTCCATATACTAACAGCCCATGTTTTTGTTTGTTTGTTTGTTTGTTACTTGTTGTTTTTAAGGTAGTATATGATATTTGATATTGGTCTGAACACATTGTGTAATCCAAGAGTCTTTAAAATTTTCAGTCTAATGCCTTTACATCCTGAGTCCTGGGAATACAGTCTGTGTCAACTGGATGTCTTCTAAGCTTCAGATGTAGTTTCAGTAAACATTGTGCAATTAATTTACTCACAAAATATCTACATAATTTATTAAAACAAATATCCACAAGTAAACTTCACAACAGCATAAGTCCAACAAAAATAAAACTTAACTTGCAACTCAAAGAAGATTTATGGTGCAATGACTTTTTCTTTTTGTCATTGATCTGGATAGAGTTTTTCTTTGTTTTTTTTTCTTTTTACCTTACTTTTCTATTGATTTTAGGATGTTTCATCAAATGTCATCTGTAATGTCTTCTCTCTTGCTCTTTCTTTCTCTCTCTTGCTAATTTTAATGAAAGTTGGCATCATGAAATGTTAGGTCAACAAGAAGGATACTCTTATGTCTTTCTCTTGGTTTCTGTTTTCTTTAATTTTCTTTTCTTCATTTATTTAAAAATTAATTTATCCACTTTACATCTTGATTGTGGCCATTGCTTCCTCTCCTTCTCCAACTCACCCTTACAAATCTCTCCCCTCAATACACCCTGTCCTTCTCCTCAGAGAATGTGATGACCTCTTGTGTACCACACCACGCTGGAACATCATGTTGCTGCAGAATTTAGTACATGCTCTCCCACTGTGGCCAAACCAAGCAGTCCAGCTAAGGAAAGGGAATCCAAAGTGACATAACAAAGTCAGAGACAAGACCTGCTCCAATTGTTAGGAGATCCATCAGAAAACCAAGCTGCACATCTGCTACAGTATTGTAGAGGTTCGTGTCCCCACATGAAATGCAATTTTTGTTGGTAGTTCAATTTCTTTGCATTCCCAAGTCCCAGGTTAGTTAACTCTGTAGGTTTTCCTTGTAGCGTCTATGACCCCTCCAGCTCTCTCAGTTCTATTCTCAACTCTTCCAACAGACTCCCCAAACTCCACCTGATATTCAGTGGTAGGCCTTTGTCTGTTTTTGGTTTGTTTGTTTGTTTATTATTTCATGTATTTCATTCCAAATGTTGCCCCATTCACAGTCCCCCCTCCAAGAATTCTTAACCCTATACCCCCTCCCCTTTGCCAGTAAAAGGGCTTCTCACACCACCACCTCACTATCCACTCCCTTACCTGAACATTTACCCACACTAGCCCCCCTTCATTCCCTTTCTCTGGAGCATGAAGTTTGTTCAGGATTGTGAACATGCTTTCCCACTAAGGACAGGCAAGGCAGTCCTATACTGCCTATTTGCTGGGGGCCATGGACTAGCTCCTGTGTGCAAGCACAGCAAAGCATCAGTAATAATTTCTGGGTTTGGTACTCACCCATGGGATAAATCCCAAATTGAGCCAGTCACTGGATAGCCTTCCCTTCAATCTCTGCTCTATTTTTGTCCCTGCATTTCTTTTAGTCAGGAACAATTCTGGATCAAAATGTTTGAAGTTAGGATGGTGACCCAGTTGCTCCACTGGGTACCTGTCTATCTACTGGAGGTGGTCTCTTCAGGTTCCTACTGTTGGGCATTTTGGCTAAGGTCATCCACATTGAGTAGTAGGAGCTTCTTACTTCTCACTTCTCTGAGACTTTCCAGAGATTCCTCCCTCACCAGCAAAACTGCAAATGTCCATACTCCTGATCCCTCTGGGCTTCTCTTCTGTCTCTCCCCACTTATCCTGTCCCCTATTTCTTTCTCCTTCCCCTCTCCATAAAGATTTTTCCCTCTTTTAAGTGGAATTAAAGCATCCTCACTTAGTCCTTCCTGCTTGTTAAACTTCTTATGGTCTGTGGGTTGTATCATGGGTATTCCATAAGGCAAATATACACTTATCAGTGAGTACATACCATATATGTCATTTTGGGTCTGGATTACCACACTCAGGATGTTATCTTCTAGTTCTGACAATTTGCCTGAAAAATTCATGAAGTTCTTGTTAAAAGCTGAATGCTTTCAAATCAGCAAATGAACCACATTTTATGTATTCATTTTTCAGTTGAGGGACATTTGTTTTTTTTTTTCAGCTAATTGCTATTATGAATAAGACTGCTATGAATGTAATGGAGCACATATACTTGTGGTATGGTGGGACATCTTTTGTATATATGTCCAGGAGTGGTATAGCTTGTTCTTCAGATAGAATTATTTCCAATTTTCTAAGGAATGGCCAGATTTATTTCCAGAGTGGTTTTACCAGTTTGCAATCCCACCAGCAATGGAGGAGTCTTCTGCTTTCTCCATATCCTTGCCAGCATGTACTGTCATTTGAATTTTTATCTTAACTTTTCTGATTGTTGTGAGGTGGAATCCAGGAGCAGTCTTGATTTGCATTTCCCTAAGGATGTTGAACATTTCTCTAAGTGCTTCTCGGGCCATTTGAAATTTCTCTGTTGAGAATTCCCTGTTTATCTCTGCATAAGTTTTAATCTGATGGTCGGTGAAGCATCAGCATCTTATAAGACAGTTATGCTACGCTCCTGTTTACAAGCATAGCAGATTGTCATTAATAGTATCAGCAACTGTCTATCTTACATGGGATGGGTCTCATTTGGTTCAGCTACTAGTTGGGCCATTCCCTCAATCTCTGCTCCATCTTCATCCTTATGCATTTTGTAAGGAGGGCAAAGAACCAGCTCTTTTAATAGTAACACAAAGACAGAGGGTATAAATACTTTTGGGACTTCCTTTTATGTTTTGTTAGACATATCATCAAGTTATTTCTATTGAAATTAACAATGTAAACAGAAAAAAATGTGAAAGCATATATTAAGTAAAACTTCTTACTCATCCTAAATAAAATCATTGCAACATATATATATCAAGAGACTGAGCAATAGGGCAAAAATTTGAGGAGAATACTAAACTATTATAGTATCATCTGGGGCTCTACAACAGTAAGGAATTCATGAATTAAAACCAATTCCATGATCACTACATTTCAGAGTTTATTTAATAGAACATTAGTTTGCAAATATGTGGGGAACAGAAAACCTACTCACTTAAGTACACTGAGTATTTAGACATTAAGTGTCAAGTTCTGTAGAATTTAAAGAAGGAATGTTAAAAACGCAGGTATAAATTTCCATCGGTTTTATTTCTAAGAGTTTCTTAAGTCTTATCTACTTCTGTGATTCACAATTAGGATGTGGTGACAATTAGGCGACACTAACCTATGATAGTCACTCATAAAAAGTGGCTTCACTGTTGACAATTCTTTTTTCTATCACTGCACTGCCAGGATGATTGCTTTAAATTGAGATTACATCTTACAATTTCAGAATGGCTAAGATGAAGAACAGAAGTGACAACTCATGCCTGCGTGGATGTGGAAGAAGGAGGAACACTCACCCATTGATAGTGGGACGGCAAAGTTGTACAGCAACTGAGAAAATCAGTGTGCTGCTTCAGAAAGATGGAAATTCAAGATCCAGGTATATCAATCTGGGGCATATATCAGGACACTTTATCCTACCCCAAGAGCAATTGCTCAAGCTGAAGATGGCCAAGCCTCTTCTGGGAAAAGTGTAATGCAGATGTCTCACTTAAGGCAAGAACTGAGGATATGGTTCCCCACACAGCAAAGACCTGTGGGGATGTTCATGCATAATTCCCTGGCCTCCCTTGATGTAATGCATGGTTCCCTTTTGCCTTGTTTTTACATTATTGGCTTTGATATTGGAAGTCTGTCATGGTTTGAATATGCTTGGCCCAGGGAGAGGCACTATTTAAAGATGTGGCTTTATTGGAGTAGGTATGTCACTGTAGGCACGGGCTTTAAGACCCTCATCCTAGCTGCTTGTAAATCTGTCTTCCATTAGAAGACATAAGATTGAAGATGTAGAACTTTCAGTTCCTTCTACATCATGCTTGACTGGATGCTGCCATGCTTCATGCCTTGATGATAATGGGCTGAACCTCTGAATCTGCAAGCCATCCCCAATATAAGAGTTGCCTTGGTCATGGTTTCTCTTCACAGCAGTGAAACCCTAACTAAGATAAAGCCTTTACTTTCACTTTGTCTGATCCAGACATTTCCCCAGAACCAGGAAAAGAAAGCTTGGACAAGAACTCGTTGTTGTTTGTGAACACTGGGATGCAATAGATCCTTACTCCTCTGTTTGCCAATAATGGCGATGTGGATGAGTCAACAGGAGGCATGGTCTGGAATTCTAGTGTAGTGGTAATTTCTTAAAGCATATGAAGGTATTCCTACTGAAGTCTTCAAATAACTGTGGAGACAGTCCTAACTGGCATTCTTTTATTATCAAACAACGTTCCCAGTACTGAAAGTAAGTTATATCCAAATGATCTTTAGACAAATAAGATTCATTAAAATACCAGAAGAACCAAGGTTGATGCCAAGACAATGGGTTAATCTCTACAAACCGACAACAAGGCCCGTTTGCTGAAGAACTACATAAGTCATTGAACAGGGAGAAGTCAAGTTGATGTTGCATAGAGCCTTCATCCCAAGTTCCAGGTTCCATGGTATAAGATAAAAGAGAAATTTGAGGACACCAGACACCAATTACTTCGAAATAAACTTACCAAACTACATATAAAAGCACAGAGACTGAAGTAGCAAGCACAAGGCCTGTAGGGGTTTGTATCATGTATATACCATGAATGATTTTATACAAACTCTCCGTTTAGTATTGTGTTACAAGTAGTTCTATTATTTAATATATGTAGGATATATAATAGATAAAATTTTAAATATATGTAGTTTTGTGTATCAACATGACACAAATTAGAGTCATCAGAGAGGAAGGAGACTCAGTTGAGCAAATGCCTCTATGAGATGCAGCTGTAAGGCATTTTCTCAATTAATGGTTATAGGGAAGGTCCCAGTGTTTGTATATGGTGCCATTTTGATGCTGGTGATCCTTGGTTCTACAAGAAAGCAGGCAGAGCAAACCATAGCATGTAAACCCTCCATATACTCTGCATCAGGTCCTCCCTTCAGGCTCCATCTCTGCTTATGTTTCTGTCCTGACTTATTCCAAAGATGAACTATAGATATGTAACTATAAGCTAAATATACCCTTCCATCTCCAACATGCTTTATAGTGATGATGTTTTGTCATAGCAGTAGAATACCTAACACAGAAAATACATAAATACATTTTTTAGAAAAACATATTTAAATAAACTTAGTATCCTTCTTTGTAACAAGAACAGTTAAAGAAATCTAACTTTATCATATGTATTTGTTATAAGCTTAAAAGGAAAATTGCTCATCAAAGAATTGGATAGATTACATGAAATTTAAATTCATCATCCAGAATCTATGTTCTTTAAAGAATCAATGGATCCATCCTGAATGGACTTCAATAAATATACTATGTCAAGTTCTCATCATTTGCTTGTAAATTATAAAATCTGGTTGTAAAATATATATATGTATGTGTGTGTGAGTAGTAGGTGTGTGCGTGTGTGTATGAGAATATTCTTCAAGTAATTTCTCTAAATAGGGGTCAAATAGGGGTCAAATACAAGTATAAATATATAATATTAAACAACAATTGATATAAAGTCCATATATGTATGTATTTTTATTTATGACTTAAATGCATGAATAAGCAATTAATCAAATATGCTAATTTTAAATCATATACACGGAACACATGAGAGAAGAATACTACTGTTACTCTAGCAAACATTAGTGATTTCACGTTAGGGCATTTAAGAAATCCTTTCATTGTAAAATGTACACTGCGATAGTGCAATGAATAAAAAGAAGACTGCCACATATTTTGATTTGTGAACTATTTTGACAGCATCGATTTAGTAGCTTTTAGTTCTCTATTTAGTATATGTTCCCATAGTACAGAGATTCATTTGAAATGGGGAAAATGGTAAGTTTCTGAGTCAGCTACAGTAAAGTCTTCAGATGCCTGACTGAAATGAGGCAGAAAAGTCTGATTGAAAGTCTCAGTCAAATTCATTCTCATTAGCATGCATGAATCTCTTTTCAAGGACAGAGTTTGCTGTGGCTGTTCATATAGAGACAAATTTTTATTTATGTTCTCTGTAAAATATTCCCTCACTGGAAAACTTCTCTGAAACATTGCATTGTGGAGAACCACCATCTAGAATATGTTATATGATTTGCTAAATCTGAATTTTGTCCTGGAAATAATGCTTCCCTACTGAAGACACATAAAATTGTTATGTTGGTTTTCCACCTGCAAATGGTTGTGATAGGCACATTATCATTTATATAGAAAAGATGATTTTTCACAGATGAATGAACATTATATTTTATTCTTCTCATACCTATTACCCAGAGTAACCATATGCTATGAACACAGAATATAGATAAGTATATATAAAGGTATATATCTACAGTATATTGAATGTTAATAATATTGTAGATATATACTGACTAGAAAAGCTATTGTTGGACAAAGTACATGAAAATATGGAAAAGGTGATTTGGTAGTGCTTCCCAGAAAGAGTTAATGGTATGAATTAGGCAGAATCCATGTTACAGTAGTGTAATTCATGAATGGCTGTGACAAAGACAGTACAATTTTAAAGAAATAATAGTAGATAATAAACAAAAACATTACTTTGAACATGAATTTCACTCCTTAATGATAGCTGTCAAAGAATTATTTTAAATAATTCATTAAATTTATTAATGTAAAAAATGACTGTTGGATTTTATCTTTCTGGAATTTAGGACACAGATGCATAAAATTTTATTTCTGCAATAAGACAATTATACTGCAATGTTAAGTACAGAAAAATAAGCTAGAGATTTTTCTAAAGCAGAATTAACACTGTGATAAGTTAAGAATCAGGATGCTACAGGATAGATTAAAGATATCTTTAGCTGTCTTTGAACAGATGATATCAAACTGTACCCTGAACCATGTCCAGAGGAAGTCTGAAAGGAAGATGAAGAGATTAACATCTTACAAGGTCTATCCAACTGACCTAAAACCTCCTACTAGCCTGATCTTCAAGAAGTCCAATTGCCCCCAAAAGTGTGATGGACTGTTCAAGATTTTAATTTAGAGACAAACCAAATGTAATAGTAGTAAGTGTCTGTTTATGAACAGAATAAAGCTCATGTAATTATCTCCATAAAATCTCTAATGATTAATCAAAATCGAGAAACAATTCCATTTTCTAAGAACTTTGATTTTTTTCTTGAGAGACTTGAAGCTATTGTTATACAGATCTTTCACTTGTTTGCTTAGAGTTACCCCAAGTTATTTTATATTATTTGTAGCTACTGTGAAGGGAGTTGTTTCCCTAATTTCGTTCTCAGCCTGTTTATTTGTATACAGAAGGCTACTGGTCTATTTTAGTTAATTTTATATCTAGCTTTTATGTGAAGTTGTTTATCAGTTGGATAAGTTATCTGGTAGAATTTTTGGGGTTGCTTATGCTCCATTTTAAAATGAAGGGGTGTTGTATTTTGTCAAATGCTTTTTCTGCATCTAAGGAGATGATCATCTGAAACAATCCAAATGTCCCACCACAGAACAATGAATACGAAAAAACTTGAAGTGTGGTTCCTTTACACAATAAAATATTACTCAACTATTAAGAACAAGATATCTTGAGTTTTGCAGGCAAATAGATGGAACTAGAATATAACATCCTGAGTGATGTAACTGAACCCCAGAAAGACATGGATGGTATATACTCACTAATAAGTGGATATCAGCTAAAAATCAAAAAGTACAGAATATCTTAGATAAAGTCCACAGAACTCAAAAAGGTCAACAAGCTGAAGGGCCCAAGTGAGGATGCCTCAGTCCCACTTGGGAGGGAGAAGAAAGCAATCACAAGTGGAGAGGGAGGGATCTGTGAGGGAAAAGGGATTGGCTGGGGGAACAGGAGAACATGATTTGGTATTAGGTGTAGGAAAAGGTTTGAATCCCCAAGGGCCAGCAAAAAGAATGGAAACAGGCAACTCCAGGAAATAGGAGCTCAGGGGGACCCTCCTGAATGCACTAGGGACCTAGGAGGTGAGAGGCTGTCAGGACTCAAGGAGAGGGACCTTAAATAAAATGTCCTACTGTGGGAGAGAGGGACCTTGTAGAGCCCACTTCCAGCAGAAAGACAGGGCATCAAGTGAGGAATGGGGTGGCATTCCACAGTCAAAACTCTGACCCATAATTGTTCCTGTCTGATAGCATTTCAGGCATGGAAATGGAAAAGAGCCTGAGGAGAAGTTCCAACAACAGGCCCAAAATGGGATCCAGCTCAAGCGTGGGCCCAAGGCCTGATACTATTACTGAGGCTATGGAGTGCTCACAAAAAGAGACCTATCATGATTGCCCTCTGAAAGACCCAACGAACGGCTGAAATGTCAGATGCAGACATTTGCACCCAACCAATGGACAGAAGGTTCTGACCCCTGTGGCTGAATTAGGAAAAAGCTGGAAGAAGCTGAGGAGGAGGGAGATCCTGTAGGAGGACCAGCAGTCTCAGTTAATCTGGACCCCGGAGATCTCTCAAACACTGGACCACCAACTAGGCAGTACACCAGTTGATAGGAACCCCCTAACGCATATACAACAGAGGACTGCCAGGTCTGGGTTCAATCAAAGATGATGCACCTAATGCTGAACAGACTGGAGGCCCCAGGGAATTTTGAGGTCTGGTGGTGTGGAGGGTGAAGGGTGAGGACATCCTCCTGCAGACAGGGGGGCAGGGAGGAGGCATGGGATCTAGAACAGTTAGAGGGTGGACCAGGAGTGGAATCAAATCTGGAGTGAAAAATAAAGTTTAAATAAAAACAGGACAATTTTAAAAAAAAAAGAATTCCTACTAAAAGAGTCCTTGTGATAATAAAATTAGCAAGGAATACCTTAAGTAGTATAAATGATAGTGATCAACACCCTTGTTTAGTTATTATATTCATCATGAAAAGATGACATTTTTACCTAAACTCAAAAGCAAAATAAGGAGTCTCCCTTGTTGCATGGATTTGGATATCTACTGAAGTTCAAGAAGGTACAATCAGGAGAAACTATCAGAGCTTAGACATTTAAATTTGCTTAGGTAAATTATTTAAAATTAAAGACATTACACAATTACACCTAGTAAACTCATAGGATAACAAGGCAATTATTATAATTTATGTATTCATATGCCCTTTATATATTTCAAATCAAATTATATTTGTATATATCAGGCACAATCAAATACAAAATAAGAAGTACTTATCAAAAGTATTAATAACGTTATTCAGAAACATGAACAAACTCTATAGGGATGAAAGTAATTATATCTTTGTGTGTACTGTATAAAATCATTAAAAAGTAAAACACAGAGAAACTGAATGTAAGTTAAGCAATTAGAGACACTTAGCACTTTCTGTCAGTGTACAGAATTTTGTTTTCTAAAAAGTTACTTTTTGTTTTTACACATTTTTTTCTTAGGAAAATATTTTTGTACAATATAATTATTTTTATTTTTTATTGGTTGTTTTTTATTTGCATTTCAAATGTTATCCTCCATAGCAATTTCCACTCCACAACCCCCGTATTCCATCCCTCCTCCCCCCGCTTCTATGGTGGTACTCCCCTACCCACCCCCCACTTCTCCCTCAGTGCCAAAGCATTTCTCTACAGTGAGTCATCTAGCATTTACAGGACCAATGGCCTCTCCTCCCTTGATGCCAGATAAGACCATCCTCTGCTACTATGTGGCTGGAGCCATGGGTCCCTCCATGTGTACCTTTTCATTGGTGGTTTAGTCCCTGGGAGCTTTGGGGGTTCTAGTTGAATGATACTGTTGTTCTTCCAATGAGGCTGCAAACCACTTCAGCTCCTTCAGTTCTTCCCCTAACTTCTCCAATAGGGTCCCCGTGCTCAGTTCAATGGTTGGATGCTCGCGTCCACATCTGTAGAGCCTGGCCAATACAAGTATGTGCAATATTACCAACTTTTCCCTGATTCTTCTCCCTACTTCTGAACCCATCAAACTTGAGATCTTCTTTTTCTCTCGTTTTATTTACTATTCAAACAAGAAAATGAAAAGAACAAATAAATCAGCATTAAATAAAGACAACAGAGAGAGAGAGAGGGAGGGAGGGAAAGACAGAGAGACAGAGAGACAGAGAGGGAGAGAGAGAGAGAACCTGTCAGTTCATATATCATTTTTTTAAATAAATATTTAATTTTTAGTAAGTATTTCATTTTTATTAGAATAATTTATTAAATATATTTGCTTCTATTTTTCTCTTATCTTTTCACCTCCTTGATCTTCTTTGCCTACTTTCAAACCCAACATCATATTCTCTTCCTCTGTTCCTTTCTCCCCTCCTTTTCTTCTCTGTCAAAATAGAAGCAAAGAAAATTAAAGCAAACAAAACATTAAAACATAAATAAAAGAAAACAAATCAAAACAAAGACCACATGCAAATTACACAGTCAATTTTGTGCTGGTGAAATAATGCTGGGAATTGGGCAATTTCTGGTAAGTGGTTGATAAATTCAATGACACTCCATTGGAGAAAATTGATTGTTTTCCTTTCTCTGAAGTTATCAACTACACATAGCTTCTCATCTACAGTTTGGACATTGAAAATTTTAATACTGTGAAGATATTTTCTTTAAAGTGTTTTATTTTAAATACAATCTTAAGAATATTATCAGCAATATTCTTTTTATCTTGACAATAGGGAATCTGGTTTTGTTTTTTGAATTAAGAAGAAAAATATAAATTATCTGACTAATTTTGAAAGGCATATATTTGAGTATTTGGTGTATTGTGTTAATAAATAATATAAAGACTGAATACTAAAAACAGTGTTTGGCACCAATTTTGCTCAATAGACAGTATTTACAGACATGGAAATCAGAGGCCTATATACTATTATTAAGAAATTTATTGCATACTTGAAGAATTCTAAAACTTCCAGAGATTAAAAAAAAGAAGAAAAATTATGTGTATTATGAGAAAAACAACTAGATGTTTATTATGAGAAAATATTCCAAGTTTATGTTATGGTATAAAATATTAATTTTAAATATAACAATGTAAGTATTGAGTTGATTATTGGGACAGACTTTTGGAAAATGATCATAAACATAGGAAAATATTAGTGAAACCTTAATGAAGAAAACATGGACAAAGTCTTTATTAATATTAAATCGTTTGTTGTTTTTGAGAGGATATAAATCATGGTAAAAAAATTCAGTTTAACAACTTTTATCCCATTTCACTGTCAGATACATTTTAAAAAATATTTTAAGAATTAGATGGGAAGAAAAAAATGTTTGAAATACAATATTAAGGAAAGACTTATAGTATTTATTTTATAAGTCATTTTCAACTTCGAGAAAATCAATTACCTGCAAAGAGAAATTACTCTTCAATATGCTGTTTTACTTTCTATGGGGTTGTTATTCTAAAAATACTTTCTGTCTTAGAAAATGATCCTTTGTCTAGCCTTGGAATCAAGTTAATACTATGTCTTGAAACCATTTTCAACTATGTACTTATTACCTACTGCATATTTAATCTCTTTAAGGTTAACTTGCTTTTATGGAAAAAATGAAAACAAACTTACTATACCTTGTACTCTCATATAATCAACTTATATAGCCCTAACATAGGTACATAATGCTATGAAACTTACATAACTTCAAAGGAAACAAATATTCATAATAAATGTTGGAAACATATGATTTTACATTACTTGTATTCACTTTTGATTTTGAATGCTGTTTGAGTTCAGATGGCATCAGTTAAGTAATATCTTCCCTAGAAAAACTCTGCTAAGTATTTCTGTAGTAAAGAATTAAACATTTCTTTCCCATAAGTGCTTTTTTTCTTTCTGTGTTGTTCACTAAATAGAGAACAAGGCTCTTTGTTAGGGACAGAGCGACATTAAGTATGTAAACAACAGATCATGGAACACTGACACCTGGACAGACAAAAGGAAGTGAAGAGAATGGAGAATTCCTAATATTTACTCTTGGTCTAACCTACAATACGAGTCATTCTTTTTTGTTATTTTTGTTTAATATGGCATCAATACAAGTCTCTTTTTTGTCATTTCTTTTAGTTCAGTTGTGACAACTTTGGATTATGTTAGTCCAATTATAAATGTTAGGAAATTCAATAAAGTTACATAATGAATTTGATATTTTATTCATCCTAATAACACCTGAGAATTCCCTCTTTACATCATCACCAGCACTACGTACTCACTTTATTTACAAACATTACTACTTTCTTCTTCTCTTACTATAGATGAGCTTTCATTTATTAAGCAAGTATTTAATCAATGGAGTTCCACCCACAAAGTTTTTTTAATTTTCTCCAACAATTGTTCTTAGAGCATACAGTGGAATTTCACTTAGTTGAATTTGCTAATGATGCAGTAAAAATGTCTTAACACTAGAAGACAATTATGTTTTGATCTGAACTGTTTATTTTCATTTATTTATTTGCTCATTTATTTATTTATTCACTTTACAGCCTAATCACTGAACCCCCCAACCAATATCCCCTCACATAGTTCCTCCCCCATACCCCTGCCCTTCACCTCTGAGAGGATAGAGGAAACCCTGAGTATCTCCATACCATGGCATAGTTTTTTAATTTTCTCCAACAATTGTACTTACAGTACACAGTGGCATTTCACTTAGATGAATTTGCTGAGAGCAAGTCTCTACAGGGTTAGGTACATCCTCTCTCACTGTAGTCAGACAAGGCAGCCAATTTTGGATAATGGGATGCACAAGAAGCAACAGCTTTAGGGACATGCCTTGCTGCAGTTGTTGGGGGACTCACATGAAGACTAAGTCGCACATATTCCACATAAGTACAGGGCCTAGGTTCAGCCCATGTATGCTTTTTCGTTGGTAGCTCAGTCTCTGGCGACCACCAAGTGTCCTGTTAGTTGACTCTGTTGATCTTCCTGTGGCATTCTTATTCTCTCAAAAGCCATTCATCCTTCCTGCAAATCTTCGGTAAGACTCCCTGATATCCATCCAGTGTTTGGTTGTGTTGTTTGCAACCCTGACCAAGACTCTTGGAGGCGAAGTAAGAAGGTACAGAGTCAAGAACATAGACTCCAGGTGTTGGAAAAGTGGCTAAAGCAAATTCATTTATTAGAGGAACTTGGCAAATCTTTATAGCCCCATCTCAGCATCTCATTAGCTTTCACATAGCCAGATATGATGCTGTCTTTTTGTCAATGGTTCATTCCATTGCCTGATCCAGCATCAGTGGCCTAGTTGTGCTGGCAGATATTAGGTTGTCTATGGGAGGAAGTATCAGCTGCACATATGCTAGCATTGTGGCTGGGTATGGCTAAGTTCCTCCTACATGTTTGCATCTGTTTCAGCCAGCTAAGACGTGGAGCCTCTCAGAAGACAGTTATCCTAGGCTCCTGTCAGTAAGCATAACAAAGTATCATTAATTGTGTCAGGGATTAGTGTTTGCCTTTGGGATGGGTCTCAAATTGGGTGAGTTGTTGGCTGACCATTCCCTCAGTCTCTGCTCCATCTTTGTTCTTGCATTTCTTGTAGACAGGATTTTGCCCATTTTAGATAGAAAATGGGCAAAACTAATTTTTATGCTAACTGTTGAAATCCATACTTTTACTATTTAAACCGATTAAACTAGCTACTTAAAATCACAGTTTCTGATTGAGTCATACAAATTACTTATCAAAATATTCTATTCAGTTCCACACTAGTTTATTTATAATCAGCCAAAAAAACCTACCATACTGATTTCATGAGAAGCTGGGAAAATCTGTCAACAACAGAAAGATGTTTCAATGAAAGTAAAGACTATGGAGAATAAGATTTTAGCTGAAGTAACTTTACATGAAGTATAATTACTTGGAAATTTGACAGGAAGGAATTCTTTTCTTGACTAGCACCAAACAGCCAAATGAAACATTGTATACACATTCTAATGATGCTCAGTTTTAATGACTCAAGTCCCACACTAATATTATTTATTTTCCTTACTTTTGTCTTTCCATTTACTTTTAAAATATCAAGCTTTCATTTGAAATTTCCACACAATCTATAAGAAAAGGGTGTATGAGAAATAGTCTCTACTGACCAGTAAATTTGCACAATAGAATCAAAAGAAATCTTAATTCTGTATTTGAGGAGGATCATGCAAATACATATGACTAAAGAGCTTTGTTTCTGTGGCATCATATTGACCAGAACTAAAGAACATTGCTTCTTTGTCATCATAATGTCCAGAACAGCTTTTCTGATCTGTTTTCCACTGTTTGTACTGGAGATTCAGAAATTAAGAATCATTTCATATTGGGATGCTGCCATCTTCAACACATGGTCACAGAGATTCACTATACTCATCTATTGAGCTGGCAGAAGAGGATATTGAAGTAACTAATGCAAACAAGCAATCAGTCAAGGAGTGACTGATGTGCATGTTTTGTGTGTGTGTGTGTTCATACATCACTGACAATATGAACCTTGTGGATATAACAAAGGAGGACTGGAACATGTACTCCATGCTGTAATGTAAGTCAAAAATATGTAACGTTAATTTGTCACAAGGCACTATATCTTCTACTAGGTATTATTTTAATTGTGTATACTGACTGACTTAGAAATTATATATATAAATAAATATATTTATGTACTAATTCTATAATGAAAAATACAGAAAATAATGAACTCCTAAACTTTTTCTATGACAGATTACAAAACATCACATTTAATTTCAAAAATTGTAACATTCAAGGACATGTTAAGCCTATGTCTGATGATACATCCAGGAAAGACTTAACTAATATTTTAGAGTCTCAAATAAGATGAGAGTATTGGAGATATATTGAAATACATTACTTATGTTATAATAATTTAAAATATCTAATCATGAATGATTTTCTATTATTCTTTTTCAATCTAAGCAAATCAAAATTAAAGTAAAATTATTCTACATTCTATTTCTTGTATGATTAATTTTCTTTTCTGTTTTACACACTATCACAGGTCTGGATTTTAAATACATCTACAGCATGAATTGCCTTTTCTTACACACAGAAAATTTGATACTAGAAATGAACAACTCAGCTTTTAATTTAAACGTATTGATTTCTACTGAGCTATAACCCAGATGATATTTGCACATAAGAACATCAAAAATATTTTAAATGATTAAAAATAATTGATTAAATGTGGTCCACTTTCATGTCCACCAATACCCTAGGCCAACTCTCTCTAGTATCTCTCTAGCCAATCCAAATGGGGAAACAGGCAGTTTTTACTGTGCTTCTTATCCTTACATTTCAAACCCAGGCTTATCTCCATCTTTGTTGCACCCTGTCTGCTGCAATATCCCCTTCCTTTCTTCCTTCATTTCCAGTGTTCTAAGCTGTTTTCCTCCTACCCTTCTTCCTTATTCTATGCTTTAGTTTCTGCTAACAACATTCCAGGATCATTTTCCATGAAAACTTCCAACCACTCCTGTCTATAAATCAGATAAGAAACTCCCACTTTCATTACTATTCTACAATTCCAATTTCCCATCTTCATCAACAGCCTCTGGAGAACACATGAGGGGACTGTCATCCTCTCTTACTCCTTTCCCTATGATCCACTCCAATAGCTCTTTATAACATGCCCAGCTTTCATCACCCTAATGAACTTCTTTGTCTGTCTAAGCTTCTAGCCTATACCCAATTCTTCTTGTATAGATATAAACAAATTCTATCTATTACCTACAAGGTGGCACCTGAAAAAATCCCCACGAAGCAACTCACAATCAAACAATGCTCCTGAAATTCAAAGTGGGCGAAAGAAAACAAGTAATGGAAAATTGATCCAACAAAAAAAGAACACATATCTACATGTTGAATTACAGTCATTCCAAGTTGATGCTAAGATACCAGCATAAAATATCAATGAGTAACAGCTAGGACAACATGTCTTCACCAGAGCCATGCAGTGGGTCATGGGAAATGTAAACTAGCTGAAGAACAAGACATGGAGCTCTAAATAGCAATTATGAATATGACTATGCTTAATAAATAGGAAATTATTAAACCAATCAATTAAATATATGAGAACACAAACAGTGGAGTGAAATGAAGACTTCAAGAAATGAACATGGAAATTGAATCAAAATAAAAACTCAAACAGAGGACAAACAAGATTGGAAATACCCATAAACTCAACTGGAACCTAGGAGGCCAGCATCATAAGCAGAATATAAGAACTGAAAGAGAACCTTAGGCACAGAAGACAAGACAGAAGATATGGATACCACAGATAAATGAAAATATTAAATCTGAAAAAAAATATAGGCACAAAACTTGCAGGAAATCTCAAACTAGACAAAAAGACCAAGTCTAAGAAAAATAGGAATAGTGCAAATGAGAAGAAAAGCAAGTCAAGGCACAGAAAATACTTAAACAACAAAATTGTAGAGAATAATTTCTCCAATCTAAGGAAGAAGGGGCCTATCAAGAAACAAGGAGTATTCAAAACACTGAATAGACTAAACCAGATAATAAAGTCCTTACACACATAATGATCAAAATGCTAACCATATATATGAGCCCTAGGTAGTAGATTCAGTGAGCCATAGTCTCCTGTTCTCCATCTCTCCGGTCTCTGATATTTCTTCGTGCTTTTCTACAGTAGTCCCAAATCCCAGAGAGACTTGATGAAAACCTACAATTTGGACTCTGTTTCTATTTAACATCTGACTGTGGAGGATTTCTGCACCTACTTCCATCAGCTCCCTGAGTAATATTGTATGATAGTGACTGCCCTGGCCACTGAACAATGAATATTAAAGAATATCATTACACTAGAAATGTTAGGAATTATTACAGTGATGTTTGTTTCTTTTTGCCACTTATGTTTGGTTCTACCTTACATCTTTGGGCTACCCATTATCTAGTTTCTGACCATCCAGGAAGTACTGAGCATGTGAGCCTCAAACTGAATTGGACATTGGTTGGCCAACCACACAAATTCACAACCAATGTTGCTCCAGTATATCTTATAAACCTAAGGGATGATATGTAACCTTGCCCCAGAGTTATTTCTGACTGGTAAATAAAGATGTCTACAGTCTATAACTGGGGAGAATTGAGATAATCAGTGTTTTTAGCATCCTGTCTTGGATTTGGAGGAGACCACAGGGAGGAAAAAAAGAAAGGGGAGCCACTATAGTTAAGTGAGGCATGAAAACATGGCCATGGGGGCTGGCCAATTGGAGTTAAGAGTAGCCAAGATAAACATAGTAATACTTTGGGGTTATCAATAGGTAAGCATGTTCTAATATTATACAGGATACATATCCTCCCAGCTCTTGTGCTGTGCTGTCTAAGGCTTATTACAATTATAAAGGTGGTTCATGTATTTCATCCAAGAACTAAATGGTTACAGGCAGAGTGGTAACATCTAGTTGTGATAAAAAATATCTACAAGATTCAGTAGACAGAAAAATACAGATTCTGATTTCTAATCAGGTAACTCAGTTGGTGAGTTGAGCAGCAATGCAGTGGAGTGGAGTTCGTGGCAATTCAGTTTGTGGAATTCTTGTTTTTATAAGAATGGTTTTACAGAGACAGACAGGTTGTAAAGAGAGTAAGTTAGACACAGGTGAAGACAGGATGAGCCAGAGAATGATAAGGAGCCCGTAGATTTGAACAGATTGCCAGAGTTATCTTTGAGGCCAATCAAAACAATTCACTGAGAAGCCAACAGAAACCAGATTGAATCAATCAGCTTGGAGCAGCATTTTAGCCAGAACAACTTAATTGAACCACCCACTCAGAGTTCAGCAGGAGTCAGAAATGGTGAGCTTATTCAACAGTATGCCACTGAGATGACAATTGCATTAGATGAAGTTACATTTACCTGCTGGCAAATATCACAATGATATTTTTAAAACCTAAGTAATACTATATTGTAAAAATATATCTTATTTGCTTATCAATTTTTCTGTTGAGTGACATCTCATTTGTTTTCAGGTTCTGGCTATTATAAATAAACTACAATGAGCATAGTTGAGCATGTGTCCTTGGTGTACGATGGAACATCCTTTGTGTATGTGCCCAAAATAGTCTTGACATAAATTGATGCACAATTTTCCATGCTGCCATTACTCCAAAATATCTGTTAGGTAAATCAGATTGTAGGTGGAGAATTGTGTGGTGGGGCTGGTGTTCATGTTTTTCTTTCTATTGCCTGCAGAGTACTTTATTGCACCAAAATGACTAGAACATATAGATTTTTTGTTTGTTCGTTTGTTTGTTTTTTTTATTTTTTGATTTTTGTTTTTGTTTTTTTTTCATTATTTATGGAGGCTCCAATAGCACTAGAATTAAGAAAAATGACCTTGGGCTAGGATGAGGAAGTAGGTTCAGATAATTTGGTCATCCTGATAAGCCCTTAGAAACAGTGATCACAGGAGTGATCACAGGATTTGTTTATTGCCTTTCTTGTTCTTTGACTATTTGTGTTTATTGTCTTGCTTATTCCTTGACAATTTTCATCTATTTTATTGCTAGTTCCTCAACCTAGACCTGAGCTTAATACTTGCTTGTAATTAAAATCGTATAAAAGCAGATTGAGAAAGAATTAAAAAAAAAGAATAACAATTGGACTTCATGAAACCTAAAAGCTTCTGTATGACAATGAATACTATCATTTGCCAAATGAATCAGGCTATGTAATGTAACTCTTCTAAACCAAAATATACATCTGTCAGGTTACAGTTTTCCAAAGTAGTATATAAAGAATTCAAAAGCAAACACACTTAGAAATCAAGAAAAAAAGATAACCAACAAGCATTGTCAGAATGAATAGTTTTATCTAGTTATTTATCTAGAATAATCCATCTTGAGAGATTGGCTCAATATTGGGGGGGTGTCAAAATTTAAGGATAATAGAGAGAGTGATCAAGAGGAAAACACTTTAAATATATAATTGAGTCTTCATCAGGGCCTTGGATTTTGTTTAACATTTTCCTAAGCTGCTAGATAATACTTATTGAAGTTGTTGGTCAAAGAAAAAGAGCATTAAAAATAAATAACATGACTTTGGTCTCACATTACATTAAAAAATGAGTAATAATATGTGACCCGCGCAATCGTCTGGCCAGCAAGAACGCACGCGGACACCAGGATCCTTCTGCAGCAAGTGTTTATTGCGATGTGAAGAGGAAGACCCCAGGCCCCGAAAAGGCACTGCTTATATATACCCTGGAGCGGCGTGTTCATTTCTGGTTGGCTGCTTGCTCAGGAATGCATATTACACCCCTGGATGGGCCATGATTTGGCGCGCTTTCACCACTTGCACAATGCACAGTTCATCTGTAAACTTGGGAGAGCACCGGATGCCAGCGCCATCTTATAATGGCGAATACTGTCACTGCTCACCGCGGCTCTCTACATCTCCCCCTTTTTGTTTTAATAAGAATCACAGGCACAGGCCAATGCCCTGTGTCTTAGGCTAGCTGAAGTGAATCCATAACCAGCACCAAGAGATGGTGAGTCCTCTGTCTTAGGCTACAAGTGTTGCATCCACATCTGGCATCCTCCAAACCGGAGGATGTGCACCCCAGGGTGTGGCAAATTGCAATGCCCGTCACTGAGTACACTCACAGCTTATGGTGTGCTTCTGGTCTATGGCATCAACCTATTCCCATCATTGGGACCAATGGCAGCTGGCCCGGAGGCGTAGTAGCATCTGTCAGCACAGCCTTCCCAATGCTACCAGGTGCAATGGACACAAGTCCTCTGGGTGCAAGGGCTAGGAGAAGCAGAAAGAGATGCAAACACCCATTCTCAGCTAATTCTTTAGCATGGATAACCAAATATCAGGAGATGAGCCTTGCTCTAAGGCCACAAGTGCTTGGGCAATAACGACCTTGTCACGTTTTTGTTGAGCTCTGAACCAGAGCATGAACACTAATCCGCAACATAGGGCTGCACCAAACAGGCCTACTCCCACCCACTCTTTAAAGGAGGAGGAGGCTGAAGAAATCCAGGAGGAGAGTCTTTCAGTCAGTGAAAGGTCCACGCGCGTTGAGTTGATGGCCACCACCGCTGCTCGCAACTTCTCGAGAAGTTCATCAAATTCTTCTGACCTCCTGCTAGGTAACGAGACAATTGTCTGGACAAATTAGCTGCTCAAGTAAAGTTTTCATATTGAACACTAGTAATACAGAGGGCTCCCAGTTTTCTTTCACATCCCAATTGTGCCAGTTGAAAGAGAATATATAACCCTTCTTCTACCAAGTCTAGACGCTGATTAACAATCATCAATCTGCCTTTCAATTGAGCACTTGTAGAAGTATGGAGGTTGACCGCCTCTGCCACTGTAGCGGATAGCTGATTGAAGGCTGTACCTGTCTGGACCGAAGTTGCCATAGCAATCCCAGCAGCCATAGCTGCAACTGCGCTAATGGAAATCGCTGTTACAATAGCCGTAGTTATCCCAAAATCTCTTTTTTGTCTGAATAATGATAGGGTAGAAGGGGTTTCAACAGGAACAGGGACCCATCGTGGCACCCTGGCAACCATGGCATGCTTAGCTTGTCCAACAGCCCAACACTGAGACATCATGCATGAATCATTGGTGCAGTTTTCAAATGAGGAATTTGAAAGAATAAACAGGAAGGGGGGGATAAACACACACAGGGGTAGGTAAATAACTTGTTTGATTTACAATAGTCTTGTTAACTCCAGTAATTAACTGAGTGGCATTTGTCAACAGAGGGGCCTGATCTGAACCCTGTTTCACCATAGTTCCATTAAGAATTCCCGTAAAGGATGGCCTTCCTGCCAATCCACCCTGGAGAAAGACTAGGGGGTTGAGGTCGGTACAACTGCCATTAATCCCACAAAGTAGCCATTTGTGGAAGGGATTCATATCATGGCCCTCTCTCATCACCTAGTCAGCTCCAGGATCCACCAACATATTGGGTGAAAAGGAAAAGGTTTCATTGGTATCTGCCCATCATGTTACTCTGGATTGACAATCAGACCAGGGCAAAACAACTCCCTCATCTTCTTGACTACAAAAGGGGGAGACCTTAGGTTGACGGGCATGCTCCCCATCAGTAAAGTTGGGTGGTAAAAATGTTCCATTTATCCAAATGGCCGGTTGCAAAAAGGACTGTGAGAACTCAGTGACATAATTATTATCCTTTTTATTATTATCCTTTTTAGTTGTTAATTTCACCCAGCTTCTCTTGTCATAAAACCACCCCAAGGCTCACTTCGAGAGAGTTATACAGTTTCCTGTCTCAGTAATCTGAAAGCAGAGAGAGCCCCGTTCAGGTAAGGAGCGATTTTCCCCCAGTGGGGCATGGGTTTTATCATAGGGAAGAGAGGGCAGCCCCATGGTTTTGTTGGTTGTAAGAAATCTTGGAAACACCATGGCATCATGTCTAACAGGTATGGGTTTAGGAAAAGCAGATAATATAGCCCATCGTTGTTCCCCCCATATAATAGGAACCCAACTCTGGAGGATCCAAATAAGGACTGGAAACGTCTGCAGATGAATCCTTTGGGGGGTCATCTTCAGTTGCCACGAGCCTTCGCATCAGTCGCTCTGGTAGCCAAAATGGATTGTCTTCTTCCTGCGGAAAAACACAAACAGCTCCCCTGGATCTTATTAAAATAGGATCCGGGCCTTTCCATTGGCCAGTCAAGACATCCTTCCACTTGACCATCTCCTTTGGCCTATCAGGCTCTAAGCAATGATGGTCAGCAGCCGAGTGGTCCTGACTGCCCAAATTTAAAAAAATTAAGAGTAAAGAGTGCTATAGAAACGGTTACTCGTGGCACTAAGGGTAGAGCCTCTTCGACTCCCCCTTTTTGTTTTATTAGATAAGATTTTAGAGTGCGATGAGCCCGTTCTATGATGCCTTGTCCTTGAGGATTGTATGGAAGGCCTGTCAGGTGGGTTACCTCCATTTGGCGACAAAATTGTCCAAACTTTTGAGAAGTATAAGCTGGTCCATTATCTGTCTTGAGAATTTTAGGCTTTCCCCAGGCACTCCAGGCCTCAAGGCAATTTTCGATAACATGTGCTGCCTTTGCTCCCGATAACGGGGAGGCAGAAATTATTCCAGAACAGCTGTCAATAGAAACATGTAAATACTGAACTCTCCCAAAGGATGGAATATGGGTAACATCCATTTCCCAAATCTGCAATGGTCGAGTTCCTCGTGGATTAATTCCCACATGAGGCACTGGTAAAAATTGACAGCAATTCTGACATTGAGTAACAATATCTCTAGCTTCTTTTCTAGTTATATCAAATCGACGATGTAACGTCTCTGCTGTCACATGAAATTTTTTATGAAAATCTTTGGCCAAATCCAATTTTGAGGATAGGGCGATAGCAAGCAACTTTGTGGCTCGATCTGCCAGGTCATTTCCATGAGACATTGGACCTGGTAGACCTGAGTGAGCCCTAATATGTGTAATAAAAGCAGGATATCTCCTATTGACCAAGGTAGATTGAATCTTTTGAAAAACTTCTACAAGCCTGCTAGAGGGCATGATTAATCCAGAAACTTTCAAGACTTTAACTGCATTTACCACATAAAGGGAATCAGATACAATATTTAAGGGACCTGGAAAGGTTTCTAAGACTTCCAGTACCACCAAGCATTCCACAATTTGAGGTGAAGCTTCATTATATTGTTTAGATGTAACTCTATCATCAACCACATAAGCGCCTACTCCTGTTTTTGACCCATCTGTATATACCACTACCCCATCTGGTTCTTGAGATAAAATACGTGGGAAAACAACAGCCTGACTCAAGGCAAATTGTAAAATAGGATGTTTAGGATAAAGATTATCTATTTGGCCATTAAAGGAGGTGACTAACACCGCCCAAACATCGGAGGTAGCAGTTAATATTTGAACCTGATGTGCAGTGTAAGATACTATCAGAACCTTAGGCTCCCTCCCAAAATGAGTAATAGCTGCTTTAATCCCCGAAGGGCAAGCTGAGTAACTGCATCTGGATACCATTCAATAATCTTTGCAGGGGACGAATTAGGATGGATCCATAATAAGGGCCCGTCCTGCCATAACACAGCAGTTGGTAAATGTCTGGTTTTAAAGACACATAGATTAAAAGTTTTGGTCTCGTCAATGCGTTTTAGCTGGGCCTCCTGCAAAGCATCCTCTACCATTTGCAGGGCATGGCTTGCAGCCGGTGTTAGTGCTCTTGGTGAGGAAATGTGAGAATCTCCTTCCAAAATGTCAAACAAAAGTTTCAATTCAGCAGAGGGAATTTTCAAAAATGGTCTTAACCAATTTATATCACCTAATAATTTTTGAAAATCATTTAAGGTATCTAAATGATCTCTGCGAACTTCTAATTTTTGAGGAACTATTTTCTCAGGGCAAATAACCGTCCCTAAAAAGGAACCAATTTCTGAAATTCGAACCTTCTCTGTTGCAATATGCAGACCCCGCTGTCCTAATGTAGCAATCAATAAAGGGTACGAGTTCTGCAAAATGGTCAACTCTTTATGGCAGATAAGAATATCATCCATAAGATGAATCAAGAGCAGGGAAGGAAATTGTTTCCTAATGGGTTCAAGGGCCATTTGTACATACAGTTGACACATAGTAGGACTATTGGCCATGCCTTGAGGCAAAACTTTCCAATGATATCTCTTATCAGGTTCAAGGTGATTAATAGTAGGTAATGTAAATGAAAATCTCTGTCTGTCTTGTGGGTGTAGGGGAATGGAGAAGAAGCAGTCTTTAATATCTATAATTATTATCCTCCATTGTCTGGGTAAGGCAGAAAGCAAGGGTAAACCTCTTTGCACCGAATCAAACAACCGCATCTGCGCATTAATGGCTCTTAAATCATGGAGAAGTCTCCATTTTCCTGATTTCTTTTTAATGACAAAAATAGGCGTATTCTAAGGGGAAGTAGAAGGTTCTAAATGGCCATTTTTAACTTGTTCTTCAATTAATTTGGTAGCGGCCTCCAATTTCTCAGAGGATAAAGGCCATTGAGGAACCCACACAGCCTCCTCCGTAAGCCATGGTATGGGCATAGAGCCCTCAATGGCAACTAGGAAAAACCCAGACCTTGTCTTCCTGTATTACTTTCTTGTGAGATTGGGTTTAATCTTCCTTGTTCTTTTCTGTCAAGGCCTTTTCCTTCCTTATATCCCATCCTTTTCAAAGTTTCTATGGCTTGTTGTGAATACTCATTAGTCAATGTCAGTCCCAAGTCTTGCAAAATGTCTCTTCCCCAGAGGTTAACAGGGAGAGGAAGCACATAAGGTATAAAGCTTCCTGTCTGACCCTCTGGTGTCTGCCAAGTCAAGGAGCGTGAACTGACTGCAGGGCTGGCCTCATATCCCAACCCTTGTAAGGAGTGGGATGATTGTGTAACAGGCCACGCCTTAGGCCACCAGTTGGAGGAAATAATACTTTTATCAGCTCCTGTGTCTAAAATTCCTACAAAATTCTTCCCCTCTATCATTAATTGTAAAGTGGGTCTAGTTTTAAGATCGACTACAAGGTGAGCGAAGTCAGTTCCTGAAGAACCAAGCCCATTGGTGCCTCTAGGCACCCCAGTTGATGGGAAACAATCATGCAAACTTGGGAGAATAACCAATTGAGCAATCCTATCCCCAGGGGAAATAGAAAATATGCCTTGTGGACAAGAACAGAGAACCTGAAATTCCCCTGTATAATCTTGGTCTATCACTCCAGGGTGAACCACGAGCCCTTTCAATGTTAGGGAGGAGCAACCTAGAATAAGGCTGACACTTCCCTCAGGCAGGGGACCTTTGAAATCAACTGAGACAAGCTGCGCACCCACATGTGGCATTAGTAAGAATTGGGAGGTGGAATGGAGGTCCAATCCTGCGGATCCCCTTGTAGCTCCGCAACTAAAGGTGTCCCCGGCTGCAGGCTTGTGTCCCATATTTTTGGTGCCCTGGGATCTGGGGCCCGGAAACCCGTTTTTGGGAGTACCTTCATCTCTTCCCAATGATGGGGAATCATGTTGAATAAGCTTTCCTTGAATATCTCTGACTAAGCGACACTCATTAGCCCAGTGATAACCTTTCCTGCATTTGGTGCAAAGCCCTGGGGTTCTTTTTTGCGTGGAAGCACGACACTCTCGTTTCAAATGACCCGGTTTGCCACAGTTATAGCATACTTTATGGCCGCCAGGACTTGAACGGTTTTGGCTTTGCAAAATAGCTGCTGCAAGGCCAGCATTGGTCAGTGGGCCTCCAAGTCCTCAGCAGACCTTTATCCAATCTGTCAACCCTTTGCTTCTTCTAGGGTTAATTACTGCCTTTCATTCTGGTGAAGCATTTTCATACACCAGTTGTTCTATCAGTGGTTTAACTCGCTCCGGATCTCCAAAAATTCTGCCTGCTGCTTCTGTCATTCTAGCCACAAAATCTGAGAATGGCTCTTGGGAGTCTTGCAATATTTTCGTTAAATTTCCCCCAGCCTCCCCCTTTTTTGAGAGGGCTTTCCATGCTTTAATACCAGCAGCGGAGATCTGGCCGTATGCTTCCCAATCGTAGTTTGTCTGATCATAAACAAACTGTCCCTGCCCTGTTAGCAGGTCAAATGTCCATTGCTGCTGGTTGCCTTCCGTGTTAGCGTTGGCTTTTGCCTGTGTCTGAGAAGCATCATGCCACAAGGCTTTCCACTCCATATATTGTCCCATGTTAGGGAGGGCAGCTTTTACTGTATTTTGCCAATCACTCGGAGTCATTGCCATAGCCGCAAGTCTCTCGAGCTGCATGACTGTGAAATTGGCATCAAACCCATACTTCTGAACTGACTCAGCAAGTTCTTTAATAGGGGAAATTTCTACCGGTGCATGGATGCGACCTCCCTCTGCAGCCTCAAACACCAGGAAGGCTCATAACATCTTTCTTTTATCTTCCTTTGAAAGGAAGGAGTCCGAACAGCACCCGTCCGCGTAGGGCAGAGGAGCACAGGGGACTACGGCGGGAAGTGATGCCTGGGAGATCACCACAGGCTGGAGAGTTGCGGGGTCCCTATTCCCTGCCTTCTTTTGCTTTTGATTCGGCGGTGGCAGCCGCCCATCTGGATGGTATCTCTCCTTCTCACAGCAGGCTGCTTCTTCATCTAAGTCCTCTTCCTCAGAGGGACTTAGTTCCTCTGACTCAGAGCTATCAAGCCCCAAGGCCTCCAGTTCCTTTACCGGATAAAGAGATTTCCTTTCTGAGGCCTCTTCTCCCTTCCTGCGCTTCTCCCCCAGGGCCTCTTCTCCCTTCCTGCACTTCTCTCCCAGGGCGTCCTTTCCTCACTTCCGCGTACTGAGTGTCTTTGGAAGGGTCTTTTTTCTTAGGCATGCCTTTTCTTTTTTCTTTCTGAGCTCCTAACCTCTTACCCCGCTCTGTTTCTGACATGCTGTCTTGTAACTCCTCTAGCACTCCCTGACCTGCCACGATAGTTGGGCGGCACTTCTCACCTTGTAGGCATGATCTTACTAGCCTCCACAGCGGCCGAGTTCCAGGCTTCAATTTTCCATTCTATTGTTCCCTAATTAAATTGCCCTCCAATTTGTCCCAGGAGGCGAGCGTTAGAGACTCTGGGCATATATACCAGGGTGCCACAAGATTGATTTCCTTCACAAACCCCTCTAACGTTTTTGTGGAGACTTTCAATTCATGCTGTCACAACAGCGACTGAAGTGCTGTGATCACCGAATGGGAAGCTCCCATGTTGCTCTCTTATCTACGAGAGAATCTGACACATGGAGAGGGGCACTGCAGCTTATCTACGTCCAACTAACCATGCCCAACAGCGGCTGGGGGCCTGAAGCAGCGGTACCTGCTCAGGCGGCTGCAGGATTTAACAAGAGTAACTGGGGAGAGAGATGAGATAGATCAAGACCAAACATACCTCTCAGAGCTTACCTTCGTCCTGCAGTTCTGAATCCTCCCCGTGAATGGGGTGTCCTCGGCTCCAGCGGTGGTGGGTTCCCGGGTTTCGGCACCAGCTGTGACCCGCGCAATCGTCTCGCCAGCAAGAACGCACGCGGACACCAGGATCCTTCTGCAGCAAGCGTTTATTGTGATGTGAAGAGGAAGACCCCAGGCCCCGACAAGGCACTGCTTATATATACCCTGGAGCGGCGTGTTCATTTCTGGTTGGCTTCTTGCTCAGGAACGCATATTACACCCCGGGATGGGTCGTGATTTGGCGCGCGTTCACCACTTGCACAATGCACAGTTCATCTGTAAACTTGGGAGAGCACCGGATGCCAGCACCATCTTATAACGGCGAATACTGTCACCGCTCACCGAGGCTCTCTACAATAATATAAACATTGGTTGCTTGAAAAGGAAACTTTTGAGAAACTTTATATGAAATATTTAATATTCTTATTCATAAGGACAATTCAAATGAAAACCATGTTTTGCTTTCATCTTAATCACTTCAGAATGGCTAAGAACAATCAATAAGCAGCAGCATATTATCTCAATGAAGTGGAATAAAGGGAACATTTATCTGTTGCTGGTAGTACTACAAATGTGTACAGCCACAATGGAAATCAGTATGGCAGTTCCTTTTAAAAATATTTTTTCTGGTGGTTTTCCATTAGCTCCTGAATAAGAGACATATAAGCCAGGTATTTTTAGCAACGAGCTCTAAAACTAGACTGGGCAGATTTGGTGCTATTCAAACTAATATCCCAGCTATAGACCATGTGATACTTGGCTGTTTAAGTCTCCCAGTGCTTCTTTTGTTGTATGTAGGTCTTTGGGGCAGGCCATTTTCTTCATTTCTCTCTCCTCCTTCTTGTCACCTCAGACCACCTTCTCAATATCCAGTCCTGCCTTCCTCTCCCCCCTACCCAGTCACAGGCATTATTGAAAACATTAAAGTCCATAGGTTAACAAAAATAAAGTTTCAGTCTGGACCAGAGCAGAGAACTCAGCTGCCAATTACACAGTACATATACTAGCACAAACAGTTCCTTAGGAAAATGAGAATCAAACTTCCTCAAGATAGATCTGTACCACTCTTAGGTATATACAAAAGGATGGTTTCATGCTGAAGAGAAATTGTTCAACCATGTCCCTTCATTTTCTCAATCATGCTTCTCTATTCATAGTTACCAGAAGAATGGAAACAATGGAGATGTTCTTCAACAGAGGATTAGACAAAGAGAATGTATTTACATTGAAATGTTACTCAGTTGAACATTTTTTAAAATTACTCATCCCAATAGCTAATGATATCCCACTTCCCGATTACCCCTCCACCAATGGCTCAACCCACATCTTACCTTTTCCCTCCTCATTGCCTCTATGAGGCTATTCCTCCACCCACTCACCCTCTCCTGCCCCACCACTCCAGCATCCCCCTATGCTGAAGCATCAAACGTCCCTGGGACCAAGGGCCTCTGCTCCCATTGCTGTCAGGCAAGGTCATCCTCTGCTACATATGTATCTGGAGCCATGGATCCTTTTAGGTACACTCCTTAGTTGATGGTCCAGTCTCTGAGAGAACTGAGTTGTTAGGACTGTTGGGAGCTGACTCCTAACAGAAAGAGGTTATCATTTTTGCAGCCATCTCGAGCCATATACTCTGATAAGAGACTTGTTTTTCAACAGCCCACATCTGAGCACACTCTGATAAATATCTTCTTGTTCTCACATATCTTGTTTTGCTGTTTAGTGCCCCCAGCTACAAGAAGCACGTAATAGTATCCATGGCTACAAGACACATGACATAGTGCCTTCAGCTGTGTTTCCCTGCTTGTCCACAGTGGCAAGACACGTGGTAGAGTGTATAAATACCCAGAATTTCTTTTGAATAAAAGAAGAGACTTGATCAGACTCTGTCTTTTCTCCATTCTTTGAGTCTCTTGCCCCTCCATCCTCTCTCTCTTGCCAGACCTTGACCCGTGGACCAGAGCAACAGCTCGGGCTGGGACAAAGTGGCCCCAAATGTGGGGCAGAATGGGCCATTATAGAGTTGCTCAAATGTGGGGCTCCAGTAAGCGGGATACAGTGAAGTGAAGGACACCACAGGAATTGGAAGTGTGCATCCTCACTCCTGTGCTAGAGACCCTGTTGACTGACCCAAATGGGCCCGGTACATATACAGCCTCTGTTGTTCTTCAAATGGGGCTGCAATCCCCATCTGCTCCACCAGTCCTTCCACCAGCTACCCCACCAGGTTCCCTGTGCTCAGTCTGATGGTTGGCTCCAATCACATCTGCATTGATCACTTCCTAAGGAACCACTACCACTATACCAGGTTCCTGCCAGCAAGCAGCACTTGACCACAGCAACAAGTGTCAGATTTGGTGTTTGCAGACATGATGGATCCCCAGGTGGGGCTGTCCCAGGATGGATGGCCCTTCCTTCAGTCTCTGTTCTACTTTTTGTTCCTGTTCTTCATTTGGACAGGAACATTTCTGGGTTATTTGAAATGGATGGTGGTCCCATTCTTTGACAGGGGACAATGCCTATCTACTGGGCATGGTCTCTACAGGTTCTATCTCTCCTTTTCTTCACATTTCAGCTAAAGTCATTCTTGTTATGTCCTGGGAGCCTCAAGTTTCACTGGTGTCTGGGACACTCCATTGGCTATCCCCAGTTCCTCATCTCCCCTTCGACATATTTTTGTTCAATTTCCTGACCCTCTGTACCTCTCTCACATCCCCTCCAGTTCCTGATACTGCCACCTTATTTCCTCCCCCTCCTCTCTCCTTTCCAGGTTCTCCTCTCCCTCCACCTTCCATGATTGTCCCTTTCACCCCTCAATGAGACCATACCCTGGTCTTCTTTCCCTCTAAGCTCCGTATGGTCTGTGTGTTGTATCATGGGCACTGTGAGCTTTTAGGCAAATATCCACTTATCAGTGAGTACATACCATGTGTGTTCTTTTCTGTCTGGGTTACCTCACTCAGGATGATATTTTCTAGTTCCATCTATTTGCCTAAGAATGTCATCAAGTCATTGTTTTCATCACAGAGCAGTACTCCATTATGTAAATGTACAACATTTTGTGTATCCACTCTTCTGTTGAGGGACATCTTATATTTTTCCAGCTTCTGGCTATTATAAATAAGGCTGCTATGAACATAGTAGAGCATGTGTCCTTGTTATATGTTGGAGCATTTTTGGGGGGTATATGCCCAGTGGTAGTAGTTATGTCTTCAGGTGGAACTATTTCCAGTTTTCTCAGGAACCGCTAGACTGATTTCCAAAGTGGTTTTACAAGCTTATGGTACCACCAGCAATGGAGGAATGTTCCTCGTTCTCTACATCCTCCCCAACATCTTCTGTCACCTGCGTTTTTGATCTTAGCCATACTGACTGGTGTGAGGTAGACTCTCAGGGTTGTTTTGATGATCTGTTTAACAAGAACAGTAACAACAACAACAACAACAACAACAACCATGAAAATTTTATGTAAAAGAATGGGGCTATAAATATTCAGTCCAAGTGAGGTAACTTTGACCCCTCCAAAAGATCCTTGTCATATATATCCACTAACACGTGAATGTTAGCTCTTAATCCTTCAATAAGTCTAACATAAGTAATATAACCACAGATTATGTAGAGAATAAGAGACGAATGGAACAAGGTTGCTTCACCATGGGAAGGGAAATAAACTGCATAATTATGGATGGATGGATGGATGGATGGATGGATGGATGGATGGGGCTAAAAAGAAAAATCAAAAGGCAGCCAGGTTGGAAGACTGGCTTGTTGAAGGAAATATATAGAAGGATACCAAATGCTAAGGACAAATTGAGAGTCTATTGAAACTTAATTCAGAATAAGCTTCCTTAACTATATATGTACATGAAGGTAATCTAAAGGCAATTGGCAAATAAATCGTGGAGATAAGAGTCCCAAACTTACATCACTTGCAAGCACATGAAGCCTACACTTTTGGGAATGAGTTACATCTTACCAATTTTTCAGTCAAGTTTCTGCTTGGGAACCCCCAAATAACTGATGCTATCACTAAAGCTATTAGTTGTTCTCCAAAAACTAATAATAAGGCACTACAGTTGAAGACAACATCTACAGAATGCATAGAACATAGAAAAGTCAAGCTTATGCCTCCAGAAGCCTTCACCTTTACTAAATACTGGTTCTGGTACTAGAATGTACTCCACATGTTACCAAAGAGAAAGTGTGAAGATCAAAACAGGTACAAACCACAGTATGTGCTGGGATGAAGGTAGCAAAAGATAATACTGTAAATACTGTGTTACTAGCCAACCAATGACTGGTTCAGCTTGAGATCCATCCTAGGAGAGGCAGTTCACCCTTCCCAGTTCCTGGAGGAGCAGAACCCAGAGGCTGGATAGCTCAGAGTCCTAGAACAGTATCAAACATATCTTGACAAGGGAGCAGGGGGGTGGGGAGAGAGGGGGGAATTCAAGTCAATGGAATGGTTCTTAATTATATTCTGCTATACTAGTAGATTGATGCCAAGCCCGATTGTCATCAGAGTGAGTCTTCATTCAGCAACTGATGGAAATAGATGTAAAGACCCACAGCCAAACACTAGTCAAACCTCTCAGAATTTTACAGAAGAGGGGTAGGAAGGATTGTAGGATCCAGAAAGGTTAAGGATAACACAAGAAAATATACAGAATCAATTAACCTGGGCACATAGCAGCTCATAGAAACTGAACCACCAACTGGAGAACCTGCATTTGATTGACTTAGGCCCTCTACACATATGTTACAGTTACATAGCTTGGTTTTTCTGGACTCCTAGCTGTAGAAGAAGGGTTTGCCTTTGACTCTTTTGCCAGCTTTTGGGATCATTTTCTGCATACTGGGTTGCCTCTTCCAGCCTCAGTATAGAGGAGGTGCTTAATTGTACTATAACAAGATATGTCATATTTGGTTGATATCAATGGAAGTCTTGTCCTTTCTGAATAGAAAAGTAGGATGGGATTTGGGAGGGTCAGAGGAGAAGTAAAGAGGACTTGAAAGACTCGTCATGGTGTAAAACAAAATAATAATAATAATTTTAAAAATGAGAAAAAAGTCAGCAAACCTAAACTAATTAACTAAAGAACTAAATAAATAAGTAAATAAAATGATTAATTAGTTACAAGTTGTGTTATCGCAATAGTGTCACAAAGCTTGTAAAACCCATCCCCATCATGGCTCCAGTAGACAGGAACTTGAGGCTATATAGGCTTAGGACCTAGAAGAAAATCATATTCTACTGTTCTGATAAAGGAATGTAGTAGTAAAATTCCAATTAAAGACCCTTTTCTATATTCATAGGTTAATGTCTTTCTCTGCCATCATAAGAGAAACTTTTTTCTATGTGGATGAGAACTATTACACACTCACAGACAATATGCAAAGAGTGAAAGACCTTGCAACATTCAGTCCCAAAAGGGATATCCTCATCAATTCCGTCCTATGAAGTTTAGGAAATTCTGGAGAGGAGGAGGTACAACGATTATTAGATCTTAAAATATTTTATAAATGTTGGGCAACACCAAGGAAACAAAGCTGTGTAAACACAGCTGTATTAATTTCAACTCATAGAAACTATGGCAGCATGCATAGTCTGGTCTGGGCTTGATGGCATTGTTCCAGCACTGAGATAGGAACTAGATACAACTCCACATCCCTAACGCAAGAAGTTATCTGCAACTGATAGCTGCGTTCAAATGGAAAATTAGTTTTTCCCAACAGAGTCCCACAGGATATACAAACTACTCTTAAGACCTGGCTATATGCCCAGGAGTAGATCAAACACACAAAAAAAGTAATAGCTTTTTTGGAAGTTATTGTAGGATTTCTGTGTAGGTGAATATGTATTTTGCCTGTATGTGTGTTCTTTGGTATTTTTTTCTTTGCCTTCCTGTTTCCACTTTGTAAGCTGGCTTGTTTTGTCCTCTTTGTTTAATTTATCTGATTTTATTATTATTGTTGTTGCTGTTATTCTTGTTGTTGTTATTTTAGCTACGTATTTACATTCTAATTAAAGGAAGAGATAAGTGTGGATGATGATAGAAGGGGGTATTTGGGAGAAGGTATGGGGTGAAAAATATTATCAGATCATGAATGTTTAAAAGGATTAGTTTATATAGGCAAAACCAACAATGAGCTCATGTGCAGGAAGAGCAGCTCAACAGTCAGAACAACTGACAGAACAGTCCTGAGTGATCTTTATCCTGATTGGTCCTAAGTAGAGTTTTATAGTTGTGGAACTTCTTAAGATTAACAAACCTGAGAACATAAAGAGCATAAAAGGGTATAGATAAGCATGACCCTGTTCTGAGACAGACCATTTTTCCATGTCAGGAACAATATGGAATGACTGTCAGGCATGGAACAAAATGATTACAGTTATGCAGAAGGAGTGGGCTTCAATATTTCCAACTACCAATTTTTTATGTTTTGTTCAATGTTGTTGAAACTAAGTAACGTGGCTTGAGGCACAGCAACCCAGGGTCTTTTCCTTGCACATAGAAAAGAAAGCCTCTTTTTCTTTCAGCACAACATGCACATATATATCACTATGTGAAACATGTAAGTCTCTTTTATTTTAACTCAGGATAAGCAGTAACTATGAAAAATGAATGTAATATAATTATGTTTTCAGAGAATGTGAAACATAAGAACTAGTGTAAATATGGAAGGATAAAAATACACTTATCAACACATAGACTGCTATGAGATTCTCTTCACACAAATAAGAGGAAATAATAAAGTCTAAAAACATTTGAAAATAAATTTTATGTGATATTATCATAAATAAAGAGGGACTACTTACCTTGATTTAGTCATTCCATGGAACATACATATTTATAACATGATATTATTTACTTATATGAGTATTGAGAATAATGTATACATTACTATTTTGTATACTGGTATTAATAAAATGTGAGACTTCTGAGTGCTGTAGAAAGTTTAATGTAAACATGCTTTTAATTAAATCAGTAGAATTAATTAATCAATGCTTCATAACTGTAAAACAAAACTCAAAAATGTCTTCCCATGATGTTAATGTTTTAACATCAGTAATAAAATATGGAATCATATATAACATTACAGAGTTGTCTTGTCTCAGTAATCAATATAACAGATGATTGTCAGCTATCATTCCAAAGTCTAAAGTACCAAAAATATGACTAAAGACTGTGCAGAGACACTCCCTTATTAGATTAGCATCTACAAATCTGAAATCAAAGTTTTAAGGGTTTCATGGGAGGTAAGAAATATCTTTAAGATTCTAACCTCCAACAATGCACATAGCTTTCTTGGGATCTGAGCTTAGAGGAAGACTGGGACAAAAGAAAAATACCAAATTATTGTCACAAGTGCTTGGGTAGAAAAGTTGCATTTTGGTCTATTTGTGACCAAGTAACTGGCAACCTGAGAAGGGGAATTCACATAGATGGCAGTGTCTCATACATCCTATTAGCTAGTAGGTTAAATAATAGATCAGAAGCAGGAAACTTGATGATAAACTGTGTGTTGACAAAAACCATGGAAGTATTTAGGATTAAGATTTGTAGATTTTTACTAATGGAGTGTGGGAATGAGGAATAGAAGCATTTTGTACTGCAGGAAATGCAAACAATAAGAGATGAGCCAAATGTGTCTTCTATTACAAATTGTTATCTACAATAACTAAATGAAAGTAAGAGGCAGCTTTCTCTTTGGCTCTGAGGCAAAGAAAAATATGACTCATAGCCACAACCCAATGAAAATGCCAAGAGTCAAATTACCAGTGCTTGGCTGGAAATACCACTCAGTACTTATGCTGATCTTGCTGAGTATGTTAGTTCCATCCTGGTGTCAAAATCAAGTATTTCACACCTGCCAGCAGCTCCAATTCCATGTGCTATGACACCATCTGGAGGCCTTCACCAACACCTCCATGAGTGTGATGTGTGCAAATTCACACAGACTCACATTCACATCCATGAAACAGAAAAATACATCTGGGATAAAAGATACTACGGCCAATAGGAAAATTTAAATGATCATTTAGAAAAGTAAATTGTAAAGTAATGTCTATTGGACCAGAACAGAATTTTTAATGTAATACTTACTCTCAGAAGATGGAAAAAAATGGATCCCCAGATAGCCATACCACAATGAAGCTCATTTTAAAACTGCCCTCATTTATCTTAGTTTGGAAAAATTCTAGATATCTGACCTCTAGTCACAGAAACAAGCATCCTCAAAAGTGTTTGGAATAAAGACAGAAAAGATGACCTGCCTACACTGGACTGAGACATGGCTAAGTTGCCAAGAGGAAAGGCATGCAGCAACTAGGAAAAGTCAGACTGTGCCTTCAACTGCTCATGTTCAGGGCAGACAAAGAGCTTTTACTATTAGTATAATGCATCAGCCAATTCAATTAAGTTTCTTGATACACAGAAAACACTACATTTCTTCTGATTACCAATATGATTCTCATTTACTTTTGAGTTTTCACAGGAAGCACCATTAATATTCCAACAATATTCTCATAACAATATATTACTTTGCTAATAAAAGTATTTAACATTACATATCTTTCACATATGAGCGCTAAGTGATATTAGGATGACAATATTACAATTTCTACCTACCTACTTTTTAGACTGAGCATAATCAATGTTGAGTGGATCAAAGTATATCCAACATCAATCTTTTTTACATGTTCTCAGTCTTTCTCCACCTTCCAAATGCTGAGACACCTTTGTGTTGGAAGGACTATCAACAATAAAATCGCTTTTGCTCCTACTTCCTAACTGTAATTTGGCTATAGTTATGAATCATGATGTAAATATCTGATATCCATATGTCTCCTATGTGACTCCTGTGAAACAGGGTGGTTCAGCAGCCAAAAGGGTTATTTTCTGAAACAACACCCCATTTTTAAAGGCAACTGTTCCATATTATTCTAGTTTCACTACCAAATCTAGGCAGTTGATAACAAAAGTTCTGGAAAATGTAGTTCCATGGAAGTATTTTCAGCGCTGCATTTCCTCACACTTCTACAGAATAGTTAGTGTGCTCCAACTTGACCCTTTGGTTCATGCTAACATAACTGCAAACTCTGTTTATATGTAAACATAGAAATATATATGTTTATATTTACTTTACTATGATGGTAAGTCACTGTTTTCTGACAAACTTCACTTGTAATTTCCTGTTGTTTATTTCCAAATAAAATAAACTTTAGAGGTTATGTGTAGGAGTAAGTCTTTGAGTGAAACTATTCAACACTCTAGAAAGATAAATAAAACATTTAGACTCAACAGTTTATGAGAGAAATGAGTAAAGATATACTTTCTATTTTATTACTTAACATTTTAATTGATTCTTTGTGAATTTCATGTCATGTACCTCAATGCAAATCCGACTCATCTCCTCCTGTCTTTGTACCTTCTACTGTCCACCCGTGTAATGTCCTCCAGAAAAGTTAATCAAATATTGCCTCATTGTGGAAGCTGTAGTGTGTCATAGTGTGTTCCAACATATACCCTGTTTTCCATACATCTTTTCTTGCAAATGTTCATTGTAATGAGTCATCGGTCTGTTGGAAGCCTCTAGCTATTGCTGCACTATAACTACAGGATTCTCACTATGACTTCTCTCAGATTTTCTCTGTTGTTCTGTGTCATGGAGATCCTGCAGCTTTGTATCTCTGGATTAACTCGTATCTCTGGATGTGGTTCTGAGTGGAAGCTGGGCCTGTGAGCTCTCCAGCTTTCCTGAAACCACACCATCACAGTGGTCTCTCCAGCACTGCCCTGGTTATCTCATCCATTGCCACAGCCAGAAATGGGCAGACCCAACTTGCCTGCCTTCACACTCTCAGGGCTGACTCACCCCCAACTCCTATAACCAGGGACAGGCTTACTGTGTTGCCCATTTTCCCAAGTGTTGCAGACAGTGAGGGACAGAATGAGATCTCTCAATGTCATGACCCCGTGGCCAGCTCTCCTGCTTGCCACAGGTAGTGATGGGTGAGCTGGAAGAGAGGGCATATCTATAATGCGCATGTCACCTCTCGGCAGCCAAGTTTTGGGTCCAACTATCTCACAATCATGCCCTGAAGGTACGTTCATCTACAAACCCGTCCACCAGGGCCAGCTACACTGTGCTTCACAGGAGAGATGAATGGCCATTTTTCTGGAGTGATTAAGCAGAATAGGATGAGCTCTTCTGCTTCCACATCCTCAAGGCCTGCTCGCTCATGCTCATCTCCCTCAGGCCAGATAACTTGCAGCTCCAGCAACCTGAGCAAGCTCTACTGTTTCCTGAGCAAGCTGTGGGGCCCACACTCCCAAGTAATCCAGCTGGTGAGGGGCACGGTCAGCTCTCAGGCTCTCAACCACCTCTGGTTCAGCTCTGCAATGGTGCCAATGCAAGGGATGAGGCCAGCTCTGCCAAGCCATCAGATATCAACTGACTCCAGGCATCATCACAGACCAGGGACTTTCTCTTGGCATTTGGTAGTGTCAGACCTCTGCTGCTGCAGGGCCATGGACTCTGATATGGACTCTAGTGACAGCATGAGCCAGGACCTTACTATATGCTTAAATACCATCTTAGAATACTCATATCAGGCTGATTCTCACGACCCTTGAATTTCCAATTTTGTCTTCCTTCCTTCACCGTTCACATATTCTTCTGCTTCT